>NW_014577331.1:220481-224035 GCF_000485595.1 Priapulus caudatus | reverse complement strand
AAATTCATTTTCATTTTCATTTTCATTTCAAATTCATTTTCATTTTCATTCATTTCAAATTCATTTTCATTTTCATTTTCATTTCAAATTCATTTGCGATGAATCTCGCGGTGGCCGAGATGGCTACGGATATTGGTGGGGGCGGAGTGACGTCACTTCCTCTTAGTGGGAGTCAACAAGAGAACAAACGCCAGTTGTTTTGGTTTATGATCGGTAGATAAGTAAGTTTTTCCGATGTATATTCCATGAAAAACACACATTTTACTCATTAATATAACATATAATATTACTATAATGGTAGGAACACACGAACGATTTTTATCGCCCGATCGCCGCGAATTTTGAAATCGCTCGAAGAAATCGCCCGTGTGCCCGTTCACGTCTACGCCGATTTTAATCGGCCGACCGAATCGCCCGTATCCAAAATGTTAGATATTTTCGGGCGATTATTTACGCCGGGCGATTATTATCGCTCGTGTGCCCGTGACCGGCGTATTTTGTCGCCCGATCGATTTTTCTAAACCAATCGGACGTGTTGTTGATATCATGTGATGTTAAATGTTCTGTCGAGTGGCGTACGCGTACGCTCTCAAATTCGCTGCGTCACGTGTGCCCCTTCGTGATCGGGCGATAAAAATCGCTACGTGTGCCCCTTCGTGATCGGGCGATTAAATTCGCTACGTGTGCCCCTTCGTGATCGGGCGATTAAATTCGCTACGTGTGCCCCTTCGTGATCGGGCGATTAAATTCGCTGGCAATTTTAATCGCCGCGATCGGGCGATAAAAATCGCTCGTGTGCCCCTAGCATAATTGCAATTCTTTGTGTAAATGTGTTATTTTCATCTTCATCTTAAAGTTATTAGAGGGTCTCGGCTCTCGTAATACGACATACGTACGTACGTACGTACTGCCTACTGCCGTACTGGTACTGTCTATAGCCCTTCGCTCCGTCGCAGGGGCGTGTGTGTGTCGTGCGTGCGCCTTTGCGTGTGCGCGCGCCGTGTGCATATGCGTGTGCGTGCGTGCGCGCGTGTGTGTGTGTCAGGGGCGCAAATCCAGGGGGGACAGGGGGGCATGTCCCCCTACGAATTTTCAGAGGGGGGACATCATATCAAATGTCACCCCCACGATTTTGGATCACCATGATTTTGTGTGTAAGTGTGTGTGTGTGTGCGTGTGTGCGTGCGTGCGTGCGTGCGTGCGTGCGTCGAGTTAGAGAGCGGAAGGGAAAATATGATCAGGATCAAGGTAAAGGTCAAATAAAGTTCGCTAAGTGACCTGGTTTTGGTACGCGCTGCCACCTTCTCCCCAAGATGTGTAAGTATACCAAGTTTTGTAGCGCCTAGGTCAATTAGGCCGAGTTAGAGGAGGCGAAGGAAAATATGATCAAGGTCAAGGTAAAATGTCAAATAAAGGTCGCAGTGACCTGGTTTTGGTACGCGCGTCACCTTCTCCCCAAAGATGTGTAAGTATACCAAGTTTGGTAGTGAAAGGTCAATTAGGGGTCGAGTTAGAGAGCGGAAGGGAAATATGATCAAGATCAAGGTAAAGGTCAAATAAAGGTCGCAGTTGACCTGGTTTGGTACGGCTGCTCACCTTCTCCCCAAGATGCTGTAAGTATACCAAGTTTTGTAGCGCTAGGTCAATTAGGGGCCGAGTTAGAGAGCGGAAGGGAAATATGATCAAGGTCAAGGTAAAAGGTCAAATAAAAGTCGCAGTGACCTGGTTTTGTGTAGCCCGCTCACCTTCTCCCCAAGATTGTAAGTATACCACGTTTGGTAGCTCTAAGTCAATTAGGGGTCGAGTTATAGAGCGGAAGGGAAATTGTCCTGCCGGCGGCAGCGCGGCAGCTGGGGAGACATGAAACCATAGATCACCCGCCGACTTCGTCGCGGGAATACAATAATATCGAGGCGCGTATGATACACATATGACGTGGTGTCGTTTTATCGGGACAGGCCGTGAAACAATGAAAATGTCCAATTAAGAGACGGTGACATAACATGAACGAAATGATGACTTTTCGAAAGCGTTTGTCGTTTAAGCGATACGCCCGTATATCAAGAGGCCCGATAATGCGGAACCACTGTATATATAAACTAATTTAGAAAGAAAGCATTTGTAAACTCGGAGTCTGAGTATTTCAATATAAAACAGTTTTAAGCCGTCATCAACCACATCAATACCACACAGCTATAATATAAAACATTACAGTAAATCCAGTAATTACATTCGGAGAAAATCAAAGGCAACCTCTGATTTAGGCGCGTCCGCAGATGGACGCAACAGCGCGACACTACACCACATGAACCCATCTGGTTTTTAGCTAACCCTCTTGGGAATTCTGACCAACCCGATAAACGCGGATCTGCGGACCTGAAGCGAGGCGATTATGACCAGGATATGTTAACTAAAGCAACGCGATATTGGCAGTGGCCGGCTAGTAGCCGTGCTGAGACTACATGAACCGCGTCCTACATTCTTCCCACAGGCACCGGGGCAAGACTTTGGAGTACGTATCGCAAGGGGGTAAGTATCGGATATTGCGAGTGTTTTTCATCGCGTATACGTGAGAGTTTTTTTTGAATTGTTCAAAGTACTCCCCGTCGTGAACATCGTTCTGGCAAACGAATTTGTGCAAAATTCACTTCGAATTTTTTTTGTTGGATTTGATCTATTTTGTGACCAGAAAAGGCTAGACGATGTATGTAATTTGCGATAAAATGTGTGTATAATAACGTCGTTGTTATATATAACGACGTATGTAATTTTGTCTATACATGACGTAAAACTTTACGCATCACGCTTAGATGTTACGAACTTTTCGTAGAACAAGTAGGTTTACACTGATTAGGTTTGGCTCTTAGGTTTAACATGTACATTGTATGTAACGTTGTCAGTAGATTTAGTCAGATGTCTGCGCACACACTACATACAGACACACACGTACGCAGCGCACACGCACACACCGAGCCAACACACTAAACTTGATACCGCAACTGAATAAAATGATCGTACGCGCGATCAAGTTAGTAATCCCGCATCACAGTGTGGGAACATATAGAGACGCTAGCCTATATAGTTCATTTTCATATGTGTTCAAATCCGTGTTCTATCTATGAATACTGTCTGTAATAAATTCAGTTACTAATACACTTTATAAAACATTACGGGCAACGAGTCATAATAAATAGCTTCTCGTCGAAAACAGCGCAACTTGAAATTCACACGGACACACACGCACCACGCAACGACACACACACAAACAAACACGCGTACACACACGCCGCGCGCGCGACGCACACACACATAAACACGCCGCACACACAAAATCACGCACACACACATAAAGACGCACACGCGTACAAGCGCGCGCGCGCACACACACACACACGACGCGCGGCCGCACGCACCACGTACGCAAACGAATGTTTTGAAGTTTTGGCGAAGTTTTATCGTCCAAAGTTAACTCTAACGTAAAGATATGATTTGCACGCTACTATCGCAGCGATCGTAACTCGACCGCTGACTTCAAGTTCCAGGTGACCTTAGAC
>NW_014577331.1:209259-220456 GCF_000485595.1 Priapulus caudatus | reverse complement strand
TCGCCGGATAATTGCTCCAGGTTTTATCTGGCCCATAAACGCGCAATCAAACGCCTATCGAAGAAAGGCGAAGCCGCCCGCCAAACTAGCCAAGACTGTACATATGAGGTGTGCCTTCACATCGCTCCAATATAATGTTAGGCCATTTGCTAAAGCGTTCATACCTGACTAGCAAAAAACTATATTCCTTAATATATATATTTCTTAAAATATATATATGATAAATACTATATATAATATTATATTCTATATATATGATCCTATAATAAAATTCCATTAAGACAAAATTTACTGAACAATGAGAGTGTACCACCACCATCAAGTCGACAGACTAGTCTAAGCCACCCACTAAATTATTATTCCCACAGCTTTCATTCCTTGACACGTGTGACGCTTGAGACATTTACCTCCGGTCTTATTAACGTTGCCACTACAGCTCAATATTAAAATGCTTCTTTGTAGGCGAACATTATTTCTAATCTTTAGCAATGACTAATAGCAAATAGACGAACCCGCAAAATGTTCTTAATCAGCGCGCAGCCACGAAGTCTGTTGATCGAAAGTGTTAAACGAAGATGGTAATTAAATCGTTGCCCATTAAAAGTATTGATCGCAAGTGTTAACATCGATCGTTGAACGAATCTGCCAAATTTTGCTATGAAGTTTAAGCTGCCAGTATATTTTGCATGCCTGATTCACGAATTATATTGATATATATCTTATTTCGCTTATCGTTTTCGCTTGTTGCAGACAACGGCGCACATGGATTTGATTGTATAGCAGATTGAACATTGACATATCCATCTCGGGCCCCTATTTTAAGCAAGCATGCGCCATGGGTTGCACCACGCTCTGGAGAGATCACAACGACGACGTGTATTGCTGCTCACACGAAAGGACTATGTTCTAGGATACAGCTTCCAGTTCGAAGCTCCGCTTTAGCCGGCTTCATTCAAGACCGACCAGTATCGGTTGCTGCCGCCTCTAGTCACAAATTAATCATGTGTTGACATGCACATTTGCCATCAAGGCGTATATGCGACCCATATCATATATACTTTAGCCGCGACTTCTCTATTAGCAGGGATGGTGTGCACGGCCCTTGCGACCAGCCCAAGCTTCCCGTTTTTAAAAATACCCAGGAATCCGGTTGTGAAAATACATTGATAACAAATTGCAATGTTGAATAGTTATTGTAAATCAATGAAAATGCTGTTCGGCATATTTTCAAGCGCACGCAATGGAACACAAAATATTGTAGCTTCAACATACGGACGACGGCGCTTATTCACAGGTAGCAGCAAAATGAAGAAGAACGTAAAGTGAGACCTGATGCCTAGTAGTGCGCGACCACGCGTGCGATATATAAATCACTGAAGGTTGTGGTTAGGCGCTTAAAGTTTAGTTTAGGCACCGTTAGTGTTTAGTGTTAGTTTCGCCATTGGCCGTTGGGCAGTGGGCCTTCGGGGGGGGGGAGGGGGGCGGCCGGGCTAGCGTTAGGTTAGCGTTAGCCGCGTTAGCGCTTAGCGAATTTCATAGCCTTGAGGGTTTCAAAACGAAAAAGATAATTTCGGTGCGATAATTCGGGTTTTCCACCGCGCAACCTAAAACGAGATCTAGAGGTTACCCAGGATATAGGACACACGTCTGATTCGGCGCTTGTGCTTCACGATAGTACCTGCAATAATTTTACACGAGCACTGTAGGTCAACCGCGAAGATCCGCCGAAATGAGGGGAGAAAATCGAAAACCAAAACCACTGCAGCTTTTGCTTTTGTTTGCGGCGCCTGAATTAAAATGCATTTTTGCCCCTGTTAATCCTGTGTGAGTTGGCTACCTGACACAACACCAATGTTCGAGTTTACAACTAGTTTACTAAATGCCCAACATTGGCCCAGGCCGCGTCACGCGGTGTTCATGCAGTGAGCCTGCCAGTATGCGCTGCGTAGCCTGACGTTCAGCACTAGCATTGACACACACGCTAGATGCTCAGCACTACAGCAATTGACAATGCGCCGAACCGGCCACATCACATGCAGGCGCTGTTTACTCCTCGTATGTAGTTGCCAACCATGGTTCCTTTCACATAATGAGTGTGCGCGGATCTCATGCTAAGCGTCACATAAAGTGTCAGCAGTTCGCTGCACACGGTGCCCTAAAGCTAATAGACATGGTCTTCTTCCGAACCCCGGCGGCAGACCACAGCCAACCAGTTAATGCTGCGAGATATAAAAATAAAAAAGTAAGCGAGAACACTAGAAGTAATTCTAAAATCAGAAAATATCTAAGCAGCAGCCGCATCTTAGCACGAATATTCTTGCCATTACTCTGAAGTGAACACAGTATGCCTCATGTGAAAAGTGTTATTACATCATGCACGGAAATGCCGTTAAACACCACTTTTATTATGCTCCCTATCACGTGTAGGATTTGTGGTAATGTGCTTTAATATAAAATTTGTACATAACATTATTCAATATAGATAAATAAAAAATACATACAAGTGACAATTAACAACAGAGCTTTTTCTGCCTTAGCCGCTGAATTACAACAACGCGAGAATCTTTACGATGCAGCCATCTTGACAATTCTGCTGCCGCAAAGCCACAGCTTTACCATTGGCTGTGTAAATCGTACTTAAATAGATAAATTAGTTAAATTCAATAGCCGTGTTTTCGCCCACAACCATTTCTTATGTGCGCAATGATGCCAATGCTGATGCAATGTGTATGTATGCATGCCTAGATGTCAATATCTATTAGACGCTATAACATCGTCTTTATATATTCACCATACCTCAGTTTTTCTTTATCTTCTAACATTTGATTAGCACAAGATCCATTTTTCCCTATTATTATTTTACCATTATACCCTTAACTATTGTTTAGCGTTTCCGGCTTATAATAAGAGGAAATTTCTATAATGCAGGCGTATGGGCCAGACAGCATAATGCGAGCACGTGACACGCATGGGGCCACAAATGATATGGGCGCACTTAAACATTCGGTGACAGGGCCCTGCTTTTGACTACAATTATAAGATAGGTTGCTCTAACGACACAAGCTTAGCATGAGACTAGGTGAAATGTTTTAATGCCGAAACATATATTATCGGGCATATATAGCGAGAAACGCTTGATTACTCCAATGCGATTAAGTCTAATAGCTATCCACACACATCCTTCAGTTGTTCTTATCATTTTCTTTTAAGGGGTTAACAAAGATGCACGCATATTTCTGACGACCACTTTCCCGCCGTGATTCTATAGCTCGACTGCCACGCTGTTTCTTAATCTCTAAAACAAGATATGCCATCCTTTTTCTGTGAAGGTTTATTTACGATGCCAAGCCACCCTGCCTTTTCCTCGCACTACTATGTGCTAGCTATTCAAAAATGTTTCAGGCAAGGTCGATTCCAGGACCGGAGCAATTGATGAAGCTGACCCGAAGCTAATGGGCATTGCTCATTCCAAACAGAATGGCCGAGCAGAGACCTGGCCAGGTAAATATTCCTAAATTTGATCGCAATAGCGGGTTTAATAGACCAGCATGCTAAGCGATATGCCGAATAAGAATAAGCGTTCTCTAGTATACCTAATATCTATACCGCTTAGGTGAAATTTACACATTCTTATACTGCTAGACCACGCACACACACACGCCACCACGCACGCCATGTACGCGCTCGCGCGCACACACACACACAGACAGCACACACACACGCACACACACATACACACACACACACGCCACGCCACACGCACGCACCGCACGCGCGCCGCACGCGCCCTGCGCCACGCGCGCGCACACACACACACAATGTTGGCTACAAATTCCCCCCCCCCCCCCCCCCCCCCCCCCCTGCACGCTGCTTATCTAAGCAACGAAACACGGCCGTTCTTCCTATATGGCTCTTTAAAGAGCTAAGCAATACACCTATATCTGCCCATCTGCATTGCCGCTGTCTAGTTATCCCTTGTGACCACAACTCTCCTCGCCTAAACACCTACATTCTTTGTCACGCCTTTGTTATGGGCGCCGAAAATATTCCGACTAGCTCTCCACTGAATCGGTGTCTTCTAAGCAGTATAGCCGCCAGCTACATATAAAGACAGTGTTTCACGTATCGTTTAGCCAGAACGAGGTTGCCTATGCGTTGCATGCGGCTGTGGCCTACGCTTACACACTAATGATGGCCAAATTACACTGTTATGGTCCATTAAGTATTTCATAATTCATTTATTTATTTCGCGCAGGAAAAATTGGCATTTTGCGGACTAACCCCATTATGAATATTAATATCAGCGGTTAACTAATGTATGGTTGCTCATTATTAACCCTGCATAATATCAAATTCTGCATTCCATATCACATTCTTCTAGCTTACAAATACGCCCAAATACTGTGCGCCTTCAACTTTCACGACGCCTCTCACTGAGTTTGTCTGTGCCCATTCCATTTTTTCAGAATATCACAGACTACCTGTTTCACCCACACTGCCATCGGGGCGCGACGCTAAGAGCGTTTGACGGGCTGTGTTCTACAGCCGGACCTCGACAATAACTACTTCATCACTGAAGATGAAAGCTGCTGCCGCGTCCAGACACTGTGCAGACCACGGACAATAGGCCGTTGAGCCGCAATACGCTTTGTCAGCATGGTGTTGCGCCAGCGTGAGTTTAGAGGTGATTACAACGATTGCGCCAATCAACGCGGCATTTTGTAAAGATACAGGGGAATCACGAATAGCCCGCATCGGTATCGTGCATAGCGATATAACCAAGTTAAAATGCCTTAGCTAAATTCCCAGCGAATCACTTCAGAGAGGCTGACTATACTAGCACACTTTTAAGTAAGTGTTTTTATCTTTTTTGCTACTATCGAAATAGCATTATAAAACATTAAGTTATTTGCTCATGATTGAGCTGTGAGCGTTGCCAGTAGTAAAATTCTTCGTATGCCATGCCCAGTCTAGATTATAAAAACAACCATTACACCGTGGACGTGCACACGCACGCCCCACGCACGCACGCATGCACACACGTGTACCTGCCACACGCACGCAACACACGCACGCGACGCATAGCCACGTACATGTAAAATGCCCAACACGGCACACGCACGCCACACACGCTTGCACCTGGCACGTCACATCGCCCACGCACAACACGTGCCACGTTTTACACGCACGCCACACACGCACGCATTGTGCTACGTTACACACGCACGCCCACGGCATGTGCTACGTACACACGCACGCCACGCACATACGTGTACGCTGCAAACGCACGCACGAATCCACGCCATGTGTTAGCGTGCACACGCACGCCGCGCGTACATAACGCACGCATGCACGCACCTGCTACGTGCATACGCACGCACGCAAGCAACACACGTACGCATGCACGCACGGGTACGTGGCACACGCACCCACGCACATACGTGTACGTGTAAAACGCCAACCGCACGCATACACGCATAGCTGTACCTGCACACGCACGCACGCACGTACATACGCACGCATGCACGCACCTGCACGTGCAAACGCACGCGCACGCCAAGCCACACACGTACGCATGCTATGCACCGCGTACGTGACACATGCACCTACGCTACGCGTTTACACGCACGCACGCACGCACGCCCACGCACGCACATGTACGCTGCACACATGCAAGCACACACTTGACGTGCCACACCCACGCACCACGCACGCATGCACGTACATGATGACCAACACGACACGCCGCCACGCACGCAACGACACGCACGAGCACATGTACGTGCTACATGCAAGCACACACGTGGACGTGCCCAACACCACGCAACACACGCACGCATGCCACGTTACATGTATTAGCACCACACGCCACGCACGGCCCACACACGCACGCACGCACGCATTTGTACGTGCCACACGCACGCACGGCACGCACACATGTGGACGTGCCACACCCACGCACGCCATATATATTGTCAGCGCGAAATAAGGGTCGTGTACGACAGACAGTAGGCGCTCTTCTGCAGCGTCATACACTGTACCTACATACATACATGAATCTCAATAAAACATATAAAATATACAAAAACTTCTCAGCACCACGCAAAGAATTACAACACCCACTTCACATATGCCACCACTAATATCACGTGAATCTCAAATTAAAACATATTACATAACTTCCTCAAGCCACAACACAAAAGAATAACACCCACTTCCCCCCACTTATTCACGGGTGTGCATATGGTACGCGGATAATTCTTCACCTCTGCAGGATGTGCTGCCTCCAGGGCGGCAACTGTTTCTAGCGGCTAACCCCATTAGATCGCGGTCAGGCGGTCGGAATCACTCGCTAATCTCTACGTTATAGGCGTTAGTGCAGCAATTACGTCCTCATGCCTAGTGACAGCCCAATGCAGAAGATTTTTCACCACGAATTCCTATTATAAATTCTACAACTTATAACGTCATTGAGACCAAGCTAGTGTTTTGCGGTAAAACTACGCACAGCATACGAATTGTGTGTGCGGAGCATCCACATGCAAGCATTGTACAAGTATAATGCATACATGACATAATTAATAGGACAGTAGCCTCTAGGCATTTTACTGCATACAACGTACTTACTGTATAACAAATCGTCTGTACCACTACGTGGTTTTTTTTTATGTTTTTTTTTTTTTTTTTTTTACAGATACCTAATTAATTGGTTATAATTAATTTACAGCAATCAACGCTACGAAATATTGAATCGGCGCCTATGACATCCCGCGACGTGCTGCCACCCCGAAAAAGTTGCGTATTTGAAAATTATTTTGCACGCTTAGCAGACGATGGGCCTATATCACAAAAAGTGCCCATGTGATATTTATACCTGAATGCTATTTACACGAACGATATTCATTTTTAGGGGCAAATTTATCCATATTATAACTGAAAACTATATGTCGTTTATAAGATATTACAATCCTTTGTGCTTTTAAATGAATAAATAAGGAACACACCTCGGTCTGTAGCCCTTGGCCTGGAAAGTGGGTTTTCGCCCAAACTTATCAGATCGTGCGCTTTGAGGGGCCGCCACCGTCGTTGTAATCAAACTGTAGTCTGCATTTAGATTGTAGAACCATTTTTTTTTTAAACATTTCTAATGCGTGCATTGAACCATGAAACTTTTTTATGTAGTCGTAATATAACCTAAAACTTAGCTGAAAATAACCCTAGAACCTAGAGTAAAAACGCTCCTTTAACTCTATAATAATGCATGTGACTATATTTTATTGCATAAATTAAGAATATGTCTAATTTTGCATTCTCGATGTGATGTGTAACAGTTTGTCAAATAAATACATGTATAATTGGTATAATTTTGTATTTTTTGTATAAATCCACGGGGCGTAGATAGCGGGGGGGGCGCATGCCATCACCCACTTATTGACGTGAGGGATGGCGCGTGTACAATCATCCCCCCTACTTTCAGGAGGAATAATAGGGGATTCAAAATTTTCTGGGGGAGGACCGCGCATACCCACGCCTGTTTCTTACCACCCTCTCGAAAACGCCCATTGGCCACTGTCGAGCATAAACAATTGAGCCACCCCCACTTTAAAGATCGTTCCGCGGCGCCTGTAGTATGGTGGCCGAGATGGCTACGGATATTTTTATTTCCAAATTTCATTTTTATTTCAAATTCATTTTTCATTTCAAATTCATTTTCATTCCAAATCATATTTCATTTTCATTTCAAATTCATTTTTCATTTTCATTTCAAATTCATTTTCATTTTCATTCCAAATTTCATTTTATTTCAAATTCATTTTCATTTTCATTTTCATTTTCATTTTAAATTCATTTTCATTTTCATTCCAATTCATTTGCGATAAGTCTCGCGGTCGCCGAGATGGCCTACGGATATTGGTGGGGCGGAGTGACGTCACTTCCCTTAGTGCGGAGCAACAAGAGAACAAACGGCAGTTGTGTTTGGTTTATGATCGGTAGATAATGGTAAGTTTTTCTGGTGAATATTCATGAAAAACACATTTACTCATTAATAAACATATAATATCACTATAATGCAATTCTTTTGTAAATGTGCTTATTTTCATCTTCATCTTTAAAGTTATTAGAGGGTCTCGGCTCTCGTCAACAGACACAGACAGAGACACACAGACACCCACACACACACACCACACACACACCATCACACACACACACACACACACACACACACACACACACACACACACACACCACACACACACACACACACACACACACACACAACACACAGCACACACACTCACACACACACACACACACACCACACACCACACACAACACACACACACATCACACACACACACACACACACACACACACACACACACACACACACACACACACACACACACAACACACACACACACACACACACACACACACACACACACACACACACACACACACACACACACACACACACACACACCACACCCTAATTGGCCTAGCGTTAACAAACTTGGACTACTTACACATCTTGGGGAGAAGGTGAGCAGCGTACCAAAACCAGGTCACTGCGACCTTTATTTGACCTTTACCTTGATCTTGATCATATTTCCCTTTCGCTCTATAACTCGGCCCCTAATTGACCTAGCGTGACCATACTTGGTATATGTACACATCTTGGGGAGAAGGTGTGTCACGTACCGAAACCAGGTCACTGCAACCTTTATTTTACATTGACATTGACCTTGACCTTCATCATATTTCCCATCTGCTCTATAACTCGGCCCCTAATTGACCTGGCACGACCAAACTTCGTATACTTACACATCATGGGGAGAACACGGTGGATACATGTAGTTGGCGACAACTGCCCTTTCTAGTTTATATCTGGACTATGTCCAAGCATACGCTTCATACGTGAATATGTCCAATGATTACAATATGCATCATATTCAGATATTTGTAGTTTATGGACACATTTGTATACGGGTTCTGCATTACAAATGCATAGTTTCAACCGAAAAATGTCTCAGTTTAATTTTACAGAAATATCTTCGTGCTTGAACGTACTCATGAAAAATCGAATCCTATAATATCCGACAAGAGCTAGTGACGCATTATATTGCTCAATGATACGGTTACGAAAGGTTTACACAGTTTGGTAAGCCATGCATTTTATTATTATATAATTAAGTTTATTCGTAAACTGCATTCATTTTGACATGCATAAAAATCGTTGCTGTAGTACAAACCCGTTCAAGTTTTCAGCATCACATGAGTATGTAAGATCACTGTCCTAATTTCACAAATTCATATCCTGGCGACTATTATAAAGTGCGTAATCACTTTTTCCAACTCCACAAACTGAACGTTGTCACATCACAGAGAATTACATCATTAGCGTCCCAGTGCTCCGATTATATTACCCTTCAAGCGTCAAACTATCGCAATGAAAAAATACACGACGCACGTATCTGGAACTGCTCAAAGTAAGCGTATACTATTAATACATCTTATCTTTATCATCCAGTGAGTTTATCAGTGGTGTAGACAGGTCCTCAGTTGTGGGGGGATGATTTTGCTGTTACTTCCATCGCAATGTATATAAAGAGTGCGCGAGGAGCGCACACCGCGAGCGCCGTGGCGTGCAAAGCCCTTAATGGGTGGGGTCCAGGGCCCGCCCTAGGGCCCCTGGCAGGGTGCAGGGGCAGAGCCCTTGTCCGGGTTCCAGGGGGCCCCCGGAAGCTCTTGGATTTTAGCAATTTATAACCTTCAAGATGGCCGTTTTTGAGGGAATTGAACAAAATTGATATTGTAAGTGCAATTTTGTGAATTCTGGGTAATTTTTTTCTTTGGATACCAGAGGTTTAATAACACGCACCCCCCTCCCCACACACAACCAGTGGCGGATCACAGACATATACATAGAGGTGGGGAGCTAATCATGCGAGCTCAAGGGCACGAAGCGCACGGGGGGCGGGGGGTGTTGGGAGGGGGTGTCCCCTCGCACTGTGTGGAATTGTTTAAAAAGTTGCAATCTAAAAGCAATCAATTTTGAACATCTTTATCATAGAATATCAGGATTTTTCCTCCTTCAGGGCGTGTCCCCCTCCTGTTTAGGAGGGGGGGTCCGGGGATTTTGTAGAAAATAACTCCTCTTCGATGCAATTTCCTGCATTATGAGGCAGCACTATTAAACAACCTTCATCACAATACCATCACTGTTGAGTTGAGTATTTTTACCTTTGGGGACAGCAAAGACTAAAATACTTACTACCAAATCTGTGCTATGTATACATGTCCTCACTGTGGTTACCAATGCAGACTTACCTAGGCTAAAATACCTTTGCCTTGAAAATTCTAGGGGGGGGGGGCGACCGCCCCGTGCTACCGACCCCCCGTTGACAACTACAGCACTCGAATCATCTCCCCCTGAAATGTTGATAAAACGTATATTTTACTGAGAACGTTTAAACTGCAAAAAAATATGAGAAAAACAACCAGATTTGAACCAAAAAGTGCATATTTTCACCCATTATACAAAATCGGGAATATACTTCCGGTCGGGTCGCAGCACCCCCATCCCCCCCAAAAAAGTGAGATGAAATTGAATTTTCCCATTCAATCCCCGTGAAAATTCAATATCTCAACTCTCAATAGGTCTATTCTAATTTTGAATAATGCAAGGATTTAACTTTCGTGAGCAGTGATAAGACTTTGGGGATTTTGAAAAAAAAATCGTATATGGGGAATGCGTCCAAAATTAACCGTCGCTGAGTTTCAGGAAAATAATGTCATTCTTGGTACGAGTTACAGCCATTTTACAGTAGATGTATGTCACGTTCCATTTCTGTAATAATACATTAGGAGAGTATGAATAGCGATGACGGATTTGTAGATAAATATCCAGTATTTATTGTCTGTAAAATGTTAATTTTTCCCCATTTTCTTCCTGAAAGTAGGGGGGATGAAAGCCACCCCACCTCAATAAGTGTGGGGTATATACCCCCATCCCCCCGCTATCTACGTCCCTGTCAGATGAACTCTTGATGACTTTTGATATGCATACAAATATTCATAATCATAATCTTTGTTGGCAGTACTCTACAGTATGGTGGCCGAGATGGCTACGGATATTTTTATTCCAAATTCATTTTTATTTCAAATTCATTTTCATTCCAAATTCATTTTCATT
>NW_014577331.1:203128-208724 GCF_000485595.1 Priapulus caudatus | reverse complement strand
GTAATATCTTGGAAATATCTTATAAACGACATTTAGTTTCAGGTATAATATGGATAAATTTGCCCTAAAATGAATATCGTTCGGTTAAATAGCATTTAGGTATAAATATAATTGCACTTTTGTGATTAGCCCTCGGTCTGTAACGTGCAAAATAAATTTTCAAATACGCAACTTTTTCGGGGTGGCAGCACGGTCGCGGGTGTCATATAGCGCCGTTCAAATTTCGTAGCGTTGATGTGTAATTAATTATAACAATTAAATTAGGTATCTGGTAACAAATACGTGTGGGTACAGACGATTTGTTATACAGTAAGTACAGTTGTATGCAGTAAAATCCTAGAGGCTACTGTCCCTTTAATTATGTCATGTATCATTATACTTGTCACATGCTTCATGTGGATCTCCGCACAACAATTCGGTATGCTGTGCGTAGTTTACCGCAAAACATAGCTTGGTCTCAATGACTTATAATTGTAGAATTTATAATAGGGAATTCGTGGTAAAAAAATCTTCTCATTGCTGTCACTAGGGCATGACGTAATTCTGCACTAACGCCTATAACGTAGAGGTAGCGAGTGATCGACCGCCTGACCGCGATCTAATTGTCCGTGGTCCACAGTGTCTGGACCGGCAGCAGCTTCATCTTCAGTGATGAGTAGTAGTCGAGGTCGCTGTAGAACCACAGCCCCGTCAAACGCTCTACGTCGCGCACCGATGCAGTGTGGGTGAACAGGTAGTCTGTGATATTCTGAAAAAATGGAATGCACAGACAAACTCAGTGAGAGCGTCGTGAAAGTGAAGGCGCACAGTATTTGGCGTATTTGTAAGCTAGACGAAGTGATATAATCAGAATTTGATATTATCAGGGGTTAATAATGACAAATACATTATTAACCCCTGATATTATATTCATAACTGGGGTTAGTCCCAAAATGCCAATTTTCCTGCGCGAAATAAATAAATGAATTATGAAATACTATGACAATAACAGTGTAATTGCCATCATTAGTGTGTAAGCGTAGCCAAGCCCAGGCAACCATAGGCAACCTCGTTCTGCTAAAGATACGTGAACATGTCTTATATGTACTGGCGCTATACGTGCTTAGAGACGATTCAGTGGGAGACTAGTCGGAAATATTTTCGGCGCCCTAAACAAAGGCCGTACAAAGAATGTAGGTGTTTAGCGAGGAGAGTTGTTGTCACAAAGGGATAACTGACACCCAATGCAGATGCAGATATAGGTTATTGCTTAGCTCTTAAAGAGATATAGGAAGAACCCCTTAGATAACAGCTGCTGATGTAGCAACATTGTGTGTGTGTGCGCGTGCGTGCGTGTGCGTGCGTGTGTGTGTGTGTGTGTGTGTGTGCGTGTGCGCGCGCGCGTACATGCGTGCGTGCGTGCGTGTGTGTGTGCGTGTCTAGCAGTATAAGAATGTGTAATTTCACTAAAGCGGTATAATATTAGGTATACTAGAGAACGCTTATTCTTATTCGGCATATGCTACATCTGGTCTATTAACCTATTGCGATTCAAATTAAATATACCTGGCAGGTCTCTTGCTCCATTCTGTTTGGAATGACAAATGCCATGACCTCGGGTAGCTCTTCATCACATTGCTGGCCCTGGATCTTGCCTGAACATTTTGATACTAGCACATAGTAGTGCGTAGGAAAAGGCAGGGTGCTTCCATCGTAAATAAACCTTCACAGAAAAAGGATGCATATCTTGTAGAATTAAAGAACGTGGCAGCGAACTATAGAATAGGCGGGAAATGTCGTCAGAAATATGGCCGTGCATCTTTGTTAATCCCTTAAAGAAAATGATAAGAACAACTGAAGATAGTGTGTGGATACTATTACAATCGGCATTGGAGTAATCAGCGTTTCTCGCTATATAGCCCGATAATATATATTTCGCATTAAAACATTTACCTAGTCTCATCTAACGTGTCGTAGACACCATTATAATTGTAGTCAAAAACAGGGCCTGTCACGATGTTAAGTGGCCCATATATTTGTGCCCATCGTGTCACGTGATCCATTATCTGTCTCCATACGCCTGCAATAGAAATTTCCCCTCTTATTATAAGCGGAAACGCTAACAATAGTTAAGGGTATAATGGTAAAATAAATAATAGGGAAAATGGATCTTGTGCTAATAAAATGTTAGAAGATAAAGAAAAACTGAGGTATGTTGATATATAAAGACGATGTTATTAGCGTCTAATAGATATTGACATCTACATCATCATACCACATTGCATCACATTGGCATCATTCCACATTAAGAAAATGGTTGTGCGAAAACACCTATTGATTTAACTAATTTATCTATTAAGTACGATTTACACACCAATGGTAAAGCCTGTGCTTTGCGGCACAGAATTGGTCAAGATGGCTGCATCGTAAAGATTCTCCGTTGTTGTATTCAGCGCTAAGCAGAAAAAGCTCTGTTGGTTAATTGTCACTTGTCTGTATTTGTTTAATTTTCTATTATTAATAATTTATTAAATTTTAAAACACATTACCACAATCCAACGTGATAGGGACATAATAAAAGTGGTGTTTAACCATTTCCGTGCATGATGTAAAACCACTTCACATCATTTACTCAGATAATGGCAAGAATATTCGTCTAAACATGCGGCTCTAGTAGATATTTTCTGATTTTAGAATTACTTCTAGTGTTCTCGCTATTTATTTATATCTCGCACATTAACTGGTTCCTGTGGTCTCCGCCAGGGTTCGGAAGAAGACCATGTTCTATTACTTTAGGGAACCGTGCAGCGAACTCTGACACTTTATGTGACGCTTACATGAATTGCGCACTATTATGTGAAGGAAATGGTTGGCAAACTACATACGAGGAGTAAACAGCGCCTGCATGGTGATGTTGGCCGTCTCCGCATTGTCATTGCTGTAGTCTGAGCATCTAGCGTGTGTGTCAATGTCCAGTCTGACGTCAGCACGCACGCATACTGGCAGCTCACTCATGAACCCGGCGTGACCCTGCCAATGTTGCCATTAAAACAGTTGTAAACTCGAACTTGGTGTTGTGTCCAGGGTACCAACTCAACACGGATTAACAGCAAAATCATTTATTCACCCGACAAAACAAAACAAAGCTCCGTGGTTTTGGTTTCGATTTTCTCCCTCCATTCCGGATCTTCCGGTTGACTACAGTACTCGTGTAAATTATCAGGTACTATCGTGACACAAACCCGAATCAGACGTGTGTCCTAATCCGGGTAACTCTAGATCTCGTTTTAGGTTGCGGGTGGAAAACACGAATTATCCACCGAAATTATCTTTCCCGTTTGAAACCTCAAGCTATGAAATCGCTAAGCCTAACCCTAACGCTAACCCTAACGCTAACCCAACCGCCAATGCGAAACCTAACACTAACACTAACCCTAAACCTAAACTTAACCCTAACCACACTTCAGTGATTTATATATCCACGCGTGGTCGCCACTACTACACAGGTCTCAATTTACGTTCTTCTTCATTTTCTGCTACCTGTGAAATAACGCCGTCGTCCGTATGTTGAAGCTACAATATTTTGTGTTCTATTGCGTGCTTGAAAATATGCGAAACATTTTCATTATTTACAATAACTATTCAACATTGCCATTTGTTATCATGTATTTCACAACCGGATTCCTGGGTATTTTAAAACGGAAGGCTTGGGCTGGTACAAGGCCCGTGCACACCATCCCTCTAATAGAGAAGTTCCGCAAAGTTATTGATATGGCGCATACGCCTTGATGGCAATGTGCATGCAACAGATAATTTGTGACTAGAGCCAGCAACGAACCTGGTCGGTCTTGAATGAAGCCCAAAGCGGGACCTTGAAACTGGAACTGTATCCTAGAACATAGTCCTCATGTGGCAGCAAATACACGTCGTCCGTTGTGAATCTCTCCACGCGTGGTGCACCCCATGGCGCATGCTTGCTTAAAATAGGGCCCGAGATGGATATGTCAATGTTCAATCTGCTATCAATCAAATCCATGTCGCCGTTCTGCAAAGCGAAAACGATAACGAATAAGACATCATATCAATATAACCGTGAATAGCTTGGCAAATATACTGCACTAAACTTCATAGCAATTTCAGACCAACATCGATGATTAACAACTTCGATCAATACTTTTAATCAACGGATTTAATTACCATCTTCGTTTAACACTTTCGATCAACAGACTTCGTGCTGCGCCTGGAAATTAGACATTTTCGGGTTCGTCTATTTCTATTAGTCATTGCTAAAGATTAGAAATATGTTCCCACAAAGAAGTTTAATATTGACTGTAGTGGCAACGTTAAAAGACCGGAGGTAATGTCTCAAACGTCACACGTGTCAAGGAATGAAAGCTGTGGGAATTATATTTAGTGGGTGGCTTAACTAGTCTGTCACTTGATGGTGGTGGTGCACTCTTCATTGTTCAGTAAAATTTTGTCTTAATGAATATATAGGAATATATATATAGGGAAAACCCCTAGGCTTGGATGTTGCTCCCTTGTCCACGTTGTGTATTTTTAGCCTCCACAAACATTCCGCAAAGAGCACTGTTAACCTGCAGCTTGATACTGAACAAACCAATGCGCATGTTGACTCATCTTCGTCGGTCTACCAGCCCGTGTGAAGTTTAACGGCATGCTGTTAAGGCATTCGGCGCTCTTCAACGCCCGCTGGATGGTATTACCAGCGCTAATGCTCTGTTACGCTTGCTCTTGATTATTTTACTCCGACCTATTCTACTTCTACCTCTACCTCTACTCTTACTTTTGCGTTTACTTCTACTTCTACTACTTCTACTTCTACTAGGAGCGTGCGTGCGTGCGTGGCGTGCTGCGTGCGTGCGCGCGCGCGCTGTGTAAAAGCAGTCTTACAGGAGGCGAAAACATGTAAGTTATACGATACATATTATCTATCCATCAGTACGATCTGGCTTTAGTCAGCTACAGGTTGGCACCTGCTTTAAATAGAATACTTGTCACGCGTTCGCAGAATTGTGAATGTTACCGGCGTGCCCAACAATGGCTCCTATGGAGCATTGCACCATCTACTGCGAGACATGGAGCCCCTGCCAGACGTGGCCGGCTGGACCGGGATATTACTCCAGTTTATCTGGCCATGCGATCAAAAGCTATCGAAGAAAGGCGAACGCCGCAAACTGCAACTGTACATATGAGGTGTGTTCACATCGCTTTATAATGTTGAGATTGTGCTGCGTTTCATACCTGACTAGAAAACTATATTCCTTAATATATATATTCTTATATATATATTCCTATATTCATTAATATATTCATCATATATATCCTTATATTCATTAAGACAAAATTTTACTGAACAATGAAGAGTGTTACCACCACCATCAAGTGACAGACTAGCTAAGCCACCCACTAAATATAATTCCGACAGCTTTCATTCCTTGACACGTGTGACGTTTGAGACATTACCTCCGGTCTTTTAAGTTGCCACTACAGTCAATATTAAACTTCTTTGTGGGAACATATTTCTAATCTTTAGCAATGACTAAGAAGAAATAGACGAACCCGAAATGTCTAATTTCCAGGCGCAGCACGAGCA
>NW_014577331.1:179601-203103 GCF_000485595.1 Priapulus caudatus | reverse complement strand
GATGACAGCACCGCCCACAGCGGGAAAGGAAGCCTCTCTGCTCGTCTCTCTCTCTCTTCTCTCTGTTTTCTCTTCTCTCTCTCTCTCTCTCTCTCTATTTCTCTCTCTCTCTCTCTCCTCTCTCTCTCTCGCTCTCTCTGCTCTCTTTCGCCTTTCCTCTATCGATGGCATGACCAAGCTGGTTAACAACAGCCGGTCTCTTCTAAAGGTTCTCAATCGTGCGGCGGCCCGCACTCTCCTCTCTTTCTCTCTCTGTCTCTCTCTCTCTCTCTCTCTCTCTCTCTACCGCCCCTCTCTCGCTCTGTGTGTGTCTCGTTCACACTCTCTCATTCTCTCATTCTCTCTCCCTTGCTTTCTTGCTCCCAATCTCTCCCCCCCTCTCTCTCTTTTCTATTTTGCCCCCCCCCTTTTCTTCTCCCGGCCGACAGCTTGCTTTCTCGCTCTATATTTCTCCTCTCTCTCTCGCTCTCTATATCTCCTCTCTTTCTCTCTCGCTCTCTATCTCTCTTTCTCCCTCTCTCTTCTTCGCCTCCTGTCTCTCCCGCCGCACTTGTTCTATCGCCGCCGGCGAGCCAACATGGCGTGTCACGGGTGCCGCGGCTTACTCATGCTCGGTCAGCTACGGCCCATCCGGGAGTGTTACGCTCCAATAAAGAGACGTAAGGAATAATAAACGAGGGGGAAATGACTTCCCAGCTGCGAGCAGCAACGAATGAGCGAGCAACAAAGCCCAACACAGCGAGCGATCGACTGATTCTTCGACTCGAGCAGCAAGCAAGCAGTTAAGTATACCGCCTCAGGCAGCAAAATCGACGCGTGTGAGGTCTACCGCCATGGTTTCCATTCCTCGAGGGAAGGAGACACAGTCTGTCCGCTGGATGCCTTCACCTATAGCTATATATATATATAGTATACATACATACATACCATACATACATGGTATAGTACTATATTATACACATATACATATATGGGCGTAAATTAGGAGTAGAACATAAAATGGACGGGGTGGCTGCTAGACGCGACGGTCATGGGATGGATGGATGATGGATGGGAATGGATGCGATGGAACGGACGGGAGCGGGGACGGACGAATTGGGGATGGCTTATAGTATGAATGCGATGGATGAATGGATGCGATTGGTATGGCATGGCATGAATGGGATGGTAGTATGGATGGCATGGTCGATGGGATGGCATGATCGATGGATGGGATGGATGGAATGGATGGCATTGGATGGAATGGGATGGATGGATGGATGGAATGGATGATGCGGATGGATGGCATGGATGGTTGGGATGGGATGGGATGGAATGAGATAGATGGCTGAGTCGTCATGGATGGGGATGGATTGGATTCGGCATAGATGGTGAATGATGGATAAGGGTAGATGGATAACATGAGTGAATCGAATATTGATGGATGGTATGAAATGGATGAGTTGATTGATGGGATCGGCGATGCGTTAGGGAAGAGAGAGAGGAGAGGGAGGGAAGAGAGAGGAGAGGATAGCTGGCTCCGGATGGACGAGCAGAGAGAGAAGAGGAGCAAAGAGGGAGCGCGCATGAGGAGGAGAGGCGAGCGGCGGGTAGCACGATGAATATAGCGCATATAGGAATATAGCAGAATGTCGAAAATGAGTTCTTGACACGCGACGTGTGCCATGACGACGCAGTTATTACCCTACTGTCGGTTTTGCCGTGCGCCACGGTATACTTTCTGCGTAAAAAAAGCTTACGCGCGGCACCACGCAATGTTTGTCCGGCTTCACACCTCTCATTCTCTCACTTCTCTCATTCTCTCTCCCTTTGCTTTCTACGCTGCTCTCCCCCCGCCCCCTTCTCCCTGCTTCTCTCTCTCTATTTTCGCTCCCCCCTTCTCTCCGCCCACATGCCACCACGCAATGTTGCGCCGCTACAGTCTTGTGCCCTTAGTAAATGCACGCACCACAGGGACAAAAACACGCTTCTTGAATGTGGCTTATACAGTTTGTCGATCTCCTAGCGTTGGGCGTATTACTAGTAACAGGACGAACACTCGCCGACACTTCTGTTACACTCCAGTCCCGCATACTGTTTTTTCGAAAATAATAGCTACAGACGGCGCTCCGGGCAAACACATGGCCCTCCCCTCTCTTGCGATACGTTCGCCGTCGACCCGTGTCGTTGAACCTATATTGGAACTGCTTAACGCATGGCACGCTAGCTAGAACCCTGGCAGCTCGTGCCGGATACCGCCTAATAATGACGACCTTCAAACCGGCCACAATTGACGTCCGTCCATGTTCGGCACGCGGATACTCTCGTTTTATCACCTTCATCGTTGCTCGGCACGACCGTTTAATCCCTAAGCCTATAACTAAAGTAATTAAGTTATATTAATTAATTAATTATATCTTATAAACTCATATTATATATATTATACATAGAATTTATATTAATTAATAATATATATTGATAATATATATTATAATTAATATTAATTTAATTATTTAATCATGTGCCCAAAATATTCGCCGTTGACGACACTGCCGCGCGTGCCCGTTGGATTATACATTTCGCGAGGATAACATTCTTCGGGAGAAGGAACAGCGTCGAGTTCTGTGGTAGGCCCCGCCTGCATCCCCAGCGTCATCCCCAGCCTGATTGATTCATTACGTTTAAACTGTCACGCGCAATGTCGTTAATTACAGTCGACAGCCCGCGAAGAGCGGAGACAACCTGCAGTATGGCGAAGCGCAGACATCGGCGGTTAAGTCTATTGATGGACGATGAACGGCGACAGCTTTCGGCTGCGGCGGGGGCCACGCGCACTGATCTCGTATACTCGCCTGTGGGTGGCGGCGGAGTTGCAACGGCTGCGGCGGGTAGCCAAGCACGTGTCGGTATACTCGTAGCAGCAGCGGCGGGCCGTCGGCGTCGCGTGCGTGCGGTTGCGCGGGGTGGCGCGCGGCGCTGATAGCGCATCGCTGGTAGGCGGGCTGCATCGCGCTTCTGGGTCTGGAGTCGGCGGTGAAGCGAGCGGCTGTACGCGGCGTCTGGTTAGCGCGTGTGCGGCGGCAGCGGCGGCTGTAGCGGCCCGTCGGCGGGAGGGTGCGCAGTGCTGCCGAGCCGCCGGTGGCGCGGGGGCGGGGCGAGGCCGTGGAGGCCATCAGGGGTACGATGTAAAAAGTCCATGAAGCGCCATCCTACGACCACGCGCGCGCTCAAAGCCGTTGATAGGCATACGTGCACGGTTATATCAGGCGTCCCGTGACGCCTCAAATTAAAACGCAGGCGCACCGCTATAACAGGAATTAATGGTCCTATAATCACCGGATGGAAGCGAGCAATTGATGACGCGTGAGGCAAGTGCGCGATAGACAACAACTAGTGATAGCTAGCTAGCTGGGCCGTCGAGTGGTCAGGTGATCGGCTGTGCAGCGGCAGTCTCGTAAAGCCGGTAGCTCGGCTTGATCGGGTATTGTCGGAAACTTGCTAGCGATGGCATCAGGTAGCTAGCGGATACCGTTTTGAAGGGTAGCGGCCTTGATCAACTTAGGGGTCGGCCGGCGGCTGTAGCGGCATAAGGCTCTCATGATACCAACTCGCGCGGTTCCCATCGCGGTAGTCGGGCGGCTGTTAGGCTCTGGAGGAGCCTGTAGCCGAGGCTTGATCATCGGTCGCGTGTGGCGGCGCTGTAGTCGAGGTAGCGGGCTATAGCGGTTAACTCCTACAGATCTCTGGGTAGTTGCGGGACAGGCTCTGTAGCGGGCGTCATACTTCAGTTTCTAGGTGACTGGCTCGCGGTACAGATCGCCGCTAGCCGGGGGCGCAGTGAGACAGAGTGCCCCCCAAGGTTGAGCGTGGCTTGTCGAGGCCGGCCGTCGGGAGCAAGGTGCGGCCGGGGCTGCAGCGGCATCATTAGCGCGGTCGGCCGGATCGAGGTCCGGCGGGTGGCGGGCCGCTGCCAGCGGCATCACGTAGCAGCCTGGGAATAACGGCCCCACTGATAGGTCGAAATGCCCCACGGTAGCTCTCGGTGGCGCCGGGCGGAAAACTACTGCTACGCGGACGCGGTCAAAGTAGGGCGCGCGCGGGCCGTGGCTAGCGGGCGTCGGGGTGGCGGCGGGCTGGTATAGCGTCGTCTCCGGGCGTGGCGGCGGCTGTAGCGGCGTCGGGGTGCGGCGGCCCTGCCAGGCGGCATCCGAGTAGCCAGACTCGGTGCCCTGCCGGCTATAGTCCTAAGATGTCTAGATTTACTTATTATTTATATTGCAGGTGGCGAGCGCGCTGTAGCGGCGTCGGTGGCGGATGCGGCTTGTAGCTCCGCGTCGGGCGGCCGGCACGGCTGCTTAGCGGACATACAGTAGCAGAGCTTAAGTGTTAATTGAGTCATTTTTTATGGCTGGAGCTTTTAATTTTATTTTATGGTGGCGGCTGTGTACTTTGTTTTATTGTGTAGACGAGCGTTTCTCTTAAGGTTCTTGGCTTGTATTTGAACGTCGATTGCAGTTGCGCGTCAAAATATTATGTTTTCTTCCCACGCAGTATTCGCTGCGATGCGCTGGACCTCTCGAAACTGATAGAACGAAAAGTCCTCGACGTAATAATACGTAAATAGCTCGCTCACGCTCGACGCTACCGAGCATCTATCAGTGTTGAAACGCCGAGGCGCCAACTCCGCAGCCGGCGCGTCCCCACCCACCTGATGGGGTCTGCCGATAGATAAGAACTCTGTCCGTCGGCTATAGTTGCACTTTGGAAGTACCCGCTCTAAACCTTAACGTTTGCTCTCGTCGATGTCCTCACGCCAGCAGCACCGTTTGTTGATTAATAATGCAGCGGGACTAATTCAGAACCTGAATCCACTGACTTTGTCGTCGGAACGACGACGATAGACAGACCTGCTGCGTCGCGCGGGACTCCGCTACGATGCTGCCGTAACCTTTTTTGGCCCAACGATGCTTGCTCACCTGACTTAAAAAATCAAAACAGATGGGAATGTTCGACAAAAGTATAAGGTTGCTCGGCCTCTTTCAGAAGAAGCCCGATAGAAAATCGGCTTACGCAAACGACCTTGACGGATGTGAATCACTCAACGGTCCAATCACGAGCGGACCTGCGTTAAAGATGTTCGATGTGGGCCCGTCTCCAGTAATGGGGAGGGGCTAAAAGCAACCACCGCCCAGCGGACTCGATATGGTGAAGGAGGCCAGATATGGGTTGAATGCAAAATGTGTAGAAAAATTAGAGAAGTAGAAGTAGAAGTAGCAGAGTAGATATAGAAGAAGTAGAAAGTAGAAGTAGACAGTAGCAGCTAGAAGGTATAAGTTAGTAAGTTGGAGAAGTAGTAATGTAGAACGTAGAAGTAGAAGATAGAAGTAGATCAGTAGAAGTAGAAGTAGCCGTAGAAAGAAGTAGCAAGTAGAAGTAGCAGTAGAAGAAGTAGCAAGTAAAGTAGCACTAGAGCACACACACACACACACACACACACACACACACACACACACACACACACACACACACACACACACACACACACACGCACGCACGCACGCACGCACGCACACACACACACACACACACACCGAACGCCAATAAATTTTGACACATTGTTATAGGTTAGGTTGTTTCAATAATTTAGGTTTATTATCGTTATATTACATAATAATGTTAAACTCGTACATAAATAAGTACTAGTGAATATGGTTACGTACCCACGATCAAGTTGTATAACTCAATATTTGGAAAAGCAGGACTGGTATAGTTTTGTTTAAAATGTGGACCGTGTCCTATGAATATTGCCTGTAATAATTCAATTACTAACATCAAACAACACATACCGAGAGTTCATGACAACAGATCTTCGTCGGAAATAGGGGACTGAAATTCAGTTTATTTTTAGAGATTTAAGAAAACGATAAAATATTTAGAGATTATAGACTTAGATTACTCAGTTGCGCCAGCATAAGCACTAATCGAAAGTAGTCTGTTGGTCATTATCGGAGTTGCTAAGCGTGCATATTTCCATGATATATTAGCATGGAATTACATTAGTACCGTAATTACAAGTAGCTTACTCTGTGTAAACGATAGGAATACTTACATGCATACTCGTGTCGCGATCATCCCATCCATGGGTGCCGCCTGAGCAGGTAGATCCTGTTAATGTGGATGGTTCTCTGTGTAATGAAGCAAGGAGGGTGCGCGTCACAATAGCTCAACAGTAGCCGTCATATCAATAACAGTTCACAGATTTCCAGAATATATCAATGGTCTTGATAGTTTTAAAATAACATCATTTGTAGAAAACAGCAGCAAACGGTACCACCACCACCGCCGCCCCTGCCGTTGCCGTCGTTATCGTCGTCATCGTCATCGTCATCATCATCATCCACAACAACAAATTTTGGTGGCGTTCTAGAACAATGAATAGTCGTGCAGTCCACGTACACGCGTGCGTGTAGCTGCACGCCAGCGTTTTGCGTGTGCGTGCGAGCGTGTGTGTGTGCCTACATATCTGCGTCTACGAGCACGCGTGCGCGTACGGTTGGTCATCGCCATCAGGCCGAACACGTTATAAACGCGTCAATTTCACTTTCTTTTACTCTGACTTGACCGTTCAATTGTTCGTTGCAAAGCGGTTACCTGGCGATGAGCCAATCTTCCTCCACGTCCAGCACAACCTCGTCAATCCTGTCGTTGTTGCTGTAATGGAACCGCTTGGGCATCTCTTCCTTCCTGAAGGCGTTATAGTGGTCGTTCTTACAGCGCACTGCGTCCAGCAGTGTGTCCGCCGTATCTGCAGCATACACCAAAAAATATTCGCCGCACAACGTATAAGGTGCAACTTACAACATACAAATTACGTAGTACAACTTGCAGCATACAAAGTACATGGAGTGGCTGATCTATAATTTAATTATATAATATTTAATTATATTCTATAATTATATAATCGTTCTTCTATATTGCATTGGTTCACGGATGATCACTGTTCAGCCTAGCAAGCAGTTAGGCCTGCATCTAGCAATTTGTGAGTGAATGTTCAGATAAACCTTTTTAATTAATCCTCGAGTTGTCATTATGTGATTCTCTAAGATAACAGTCGAAAATGAATTTGCATCTGCGGAACAGAACGATCGCGTTGATATTTGCAGTCGCATGGAAAACCTACAGTTGGACTTGTTTATTGCGATGCGACTGTTGGCTCCCTGGTAGACCTTAACGAGATCCACGTCGTAAACGTAGTCTTCCATCATCACTCTCCTGTCACACGAGATAGCACCCATACCTGCAGTCACGCGGAATGTAAATGAAATTCACACACACGCACACGCACACGCGCACGCACACCACACACGCACGCACACGCGCACGCACACACACACACACACACACACACACACACACACACACACACACACACACACACACACACACACACACACACATATATATAATTTATATATATATATATATATATAATATATATATTATATATTGTGATTATGATATATGTAACCGTAAAAAGAAGTTGATATACTTTATCGCGCTAAGATTATAAAATTTTAGATAAGTAGGTTTACACATTTTAATTTAGATTTCAATTAATTAATTGCCTCAATTAATTAATTGTGTAAGATCAAATATTACAACGCATGAGCCTATATATACGTCGTGCAGATATGTGAATTGCGGTCAACGCGTGTACTTCATGCCTCCTTGTCGTAATGAACGCCGGTTCGTAATAGGTTTAAATATACGCCAAACCAGGGGAAAATAGTGACTAGCAATAGAATTTTATTTCAGAGATTTGTGTGTAAGTGTAAAGTGTGGTTTGCAGATGGTAGAAATAGTAGTTGTGTTGGAAATGTAGCGACTGTGGTTGCATAATTGGTTGGTCCGGCGTAGCGCGCTTTGATGTAGTATGGATGATGGAGATGAGAAACGGTGAGAGAGATTGTTGTGCATGGGGCAGCGGTGTGGTTGTCCGCGCGCGCACGACTTTCTTTGTTAGCTAGAAATGTATGAAGGAAGGTTCTTGGTTGTGAGGAGATCGGACGTGAGTGTGCGAGGCACGCGGCTGCGTGCCTCTGTGCGCGCGCATGTGGGTTGCAGAAACAATAATACTATTTGCTGAACACAACTGTTGGACTTTGGAGTTTCATTCTCATCGCTACAACTAATCTACTTGAAACGGGTAACGTCATCATCGTCGTTACAGTATGAGCCCTTACCATGATCGCAGTGATCATAATGTCAACACACTGGTGGAGCCCCCTCTGGTAAAGACATCCATCAGATCCCCGATAACACTGTCCATGTAAGCCAGTTCGTCATTCAGCTGAAATGTGCGGGAAATATCTTTATCATCTATGTGAAAAGAATGTATGCGATAGGAAGGTGAAAATATGTGAAGAATGCAGATTATACATTCTATCCCAAAGGAGCATGTAGCCGCTTTTCTGCCGAAAAACAATCCGTCTCTCTATACATAGACATAATATTAATATAATATAATGTAATAAAAATAACATATGATATGATATGATATGATGCGACATGATATTAGGGCTATATATATAAATAAGTATGTATATATATATATATATATATATAATTTTTCGCCATAAATTTCAGTTAGCGCCATCGAAGGCAATTGATTTAATTTGAGCTAATGCAGTCTCACTACAGAATTCCGTTGCCAGTTACATTTACCTCATCGGTATCCAGATCGACATTGTGTCCAATGCCGTCGACTGACTCAAAGTAGGCAGTGATGAAATCTGGACGTTCATTGGCTGGATACTCTAGCCAGTGTAGCATCTGGTTAACCCTAGTGTGGTCTGGCACTCGGCTACGACAACCGGCAAACACATAGGTTATGATTATACTACCCGTGACAGACGCAGGAACACCTTTAATCCTGACATTCTTTATTTTAACTGTTACACGATCCGGGCGACTTATGCATTGTGCGCAAGTAGTATCAATATATGCCAAATATAAATGCACGCAAAGAAGCCCCAAAATAGCCTGGCGAGTTATTAAGCCATAAAAATAAAGAAGTATACACACACGCACGCACGCATGCACGCACACACAAACATTGTAACAAAAAAGCTCTACCGTGCAGAGTATGTATATATATAATTAGATATATATATTATATATCAGCAGTAAGTATGCCTTTTATTACTTAGACTCGTTATTAATGCATTTACTGTGTTATTACCTTTGTACACTATTAGGCCTACCCTTATTTTTTACGAATGAAACAAATAAACTCATACTTCATCATTACAGCCTCTTACTTGTCATAATAGTAGAAATAGTCGGGTCGCATATCTAAAAATATAAGGTACATATATATTGTACTTGATGAGACTAAGATAGCACATCATTTTGATGATTGTCTGCGCATAACGTGTTTTAATCGAACAGAATACAATTCAGATATCAATTTAATTCAATTGAAATTTAAATAAATTGTAGGCATTAAAATAGTTATTTTATACCATACGGTAAGTGTCAAAAATAGAGATGTATGGATACAGTAAGTGCTTGAGTTGTCCTCACCTTGTATATCCACATCAGAACCGGGCCAGAAATAAGTTGCTGCCGTTTTTCCATTTTTCATTACGGTGTTCCAAATCTAGATAAAAATATACCGATCAAAATACCAATATAATCTAGATGAAAATACCATCATTGAAAAAGTGTTGAAATCCAAGGTTATCCTCTATCCTTATTTAAATGTAAATGTTGCTGCTGGCTTTTTTTACTGTGACCTCATGCCCTTGCAGAATTCAAACAAATTTAAAACTAAGTTAAACTTAACGACCATATCTAGAGCTAAAGATCTTTGTTTGCCAAAATCAGGTAATCACTGTGAAGAAAAAAATCGAGACGAGATGCTGGCGAAACCCTGAAGAATATCTGCATGCCTTTCACAGCTCAAACTACCATATGAATGGACGCTGTAAATTTGCGCGTGAGCACATAGTTATATTATGTCTCACCGGTTCACCGTTCCACCACCTATTGTTGTTTTTCTCCGGTGAGCCGAGGCTAAAGGAAGCGTCAAAGGCAGCGTCGTACATACTGTTGTCAATGATGCCATGCGACTCTGGATAAAGGCCCTGCAATGTTCATCGTAAGTATACATATGTAGCGATGCAACACAATGTTCCGTGTTCAATAAAATTGGTAGACATGAATTCTATAGGTCAGCGGTTCCTCTAGCTACAATAATGTAAGCCAACAAGAGTAGGGTACTCTTGTTGCCTACTCTTGTTGGGTTACATTATTGTATCTACGGTTCCTCATGCACATGCACTTTCTATGAAAATATACCTTTAAGCACGTGTCTCTGATGGCGTCGGTCAGCGTTTAAAAGGGTAGTACAAGGTAAGACGAAGGAGAATACCGCGACTTTTGCAAGTGTACACAAAGATCGACACATAATATACAGGGGTCGTATCGTGATATAATACCGTGGCCAGTGAGTAGTGGTTTGGGAAAGTCTTCGTAGGGTAGACTGACTGCATGTGAGTGGCATGGGCCCCACATTCACGCATGCGCTGGAAGGTGGGCGTGAAATTTCTCAGCAGGTATTCGGCACGGAATCCGTCCAATGACACAATGATCACGGGCGAAGTCTCGAACCTATAGATAAAGATTAGATATTTCTAAAGCAAACACGCGAAATGCGTGTACGTTCTCTGCTTTTGTTTGAAACCTAAACGTGCCACTATTTTAGAAAATGGTTCGCAAACAAGCTGAATAAATGCGAAAGAATCATTCTTACCCAGCAGGGCAAACTTTCTGTGTTACGCATTCCTGATCGATCCATTTGCCAGGCGGTGGAGTAGTTGGTGGAGGTGGTGACGGAAGATTTAGCTCCCATAGAGTTTGTCGAGATATAAGCCGATATCCCATCGTTTCATAAAAGTCAAGTTCTGGATGGAGACTGAGCCCCGTAAGACGCTCTACATCACGCAGCGAGGAGGAATGAGTAAAAACGTATTCGTCGGTCAACTGAAACCAAATATAATTCCGATGCTGTTATTGCGTTCTTTTCTCTCTAGAATCTAGTGTGCCTTTATTTACACGTCGGTTTCTCTACTAAATTTATAAGTAATCATAGTAACAATGTCTCGACCATGAGCTAGCCAGAGGCGTGATACTAGGGCGGGGTTCAAAAGTACACATAGCCTCAGCGACGCATTGCGAGACAAGAGCAATCGGAGATAGCAAACCTCCGCCACAGCGTAACAGTCCCCCATCGTGCTGGTACACCCAATATAGTTTGATTAAATTTTCAGAAATTTGAAAAAAAAATCCAGGATTTAGTTTGATACATTTGAATGCGTCCGAAGTCTTCCTCACATTTTTTTAATCAAAAAAATCTAAAAAATTCATGTCTGGATCCGGATCACCACCAAAATCTAATCGATTGGTTGTTGGCCCAAGACCAACCCGTCCAAAAAATTTCATCAAAATCCGTCCGTAACTTTTTGAGATATCCTGTTGACAGACAAACAAACCAACAAACCAACAAATCAGCAAACACACAAACGAACAGGGGCGAAAACATAACCTCCTTGGCGGAGGTAAATATCACTGGTATGTATGGCTACTGGGTCTCACAGATACATTCTCTTTAGCAGCATGTTACATACCACGCGGTACCGACATACACAATTTCAACACTTCGTACCTTGCAATTTTCCATTTTCTCTTTGTGTGGTATTATAAATGACAGCGCATCAATACTCGTCGCTGGACAATCAGCCAGGCTAGATCCGAGCTCTAGGCATCGGGTTAGAACCAAAAAGTAATGGGTCGGTAGGGGTATGCTGCTGTCATTGTAAAGAAACCTGAAACAGGAGACACTTTAGTATAGAAAATGTGCATTTCCCTGTTATTGCATTGATCTCCACGTGCATGCGTGAATTGCATCATGAATTTACCCCACCTATTTTAAGTGGCTTAGCAATGCGATAATGGTATGTTCGTTGCTGGACCCTGGGTTTAATTCTACAGGTATAGAATTACAATTGGCAAGCATCAACACCAAGATACAAACCACATTAAACATCGCAATACTTGTTAATTTGTATTATAGTTTTTGTTACAAGTGTGTTACGTGAATCATAAGAAATAGTGCAATTCTCTGTAAAACCAACTGATTTCACTTACTCAACCATGGACAGGTCATCATAGTTGCCATCAATGTTGTAATCAAACACAGGGCCAGTGACAACGTTGATTGGTCCAAGTGTCTGTGCCCACTGCGAGAGATAGTCATGGACATCGTGCCACACGCCTACAAAGCCGATGCTGTATATATTACTATTTTATCAAAAATAACACAAAAAGTGCGACTTGATTTTAAGATTGCACTCCTGGACCTGTGTTGAACAGTGGTATATATTTAAATTAGACATTACGACAATATAGTCTATATATAGTTAGTCTTGTTCAAGTCAGTATAGGCCAGGAACAGATAAGAGCAGCTGACGTACACACCTTGAATGAACCCTTCATACATCGGAACCATGTTTGTCATGATAGCGGAATCATTGACAGCCGAAATTGGGGCGTTTTCACCTGTAATTATGTAAACACCCAAAGCAATTTGATAGAGAAAGGCGCTGACTCGCAATACAAGTTCTCATTATTTGGCGTAAATTGAACAACATTTATGTTTGGGTGAGTGGGTGAGTGTGCGCGCACGGATGTATAATTGCTCCAAATTTAGTTAATTTACATTAACTTTTTCGGTAAAAATATTTCTTTTATGACATAAACTAAGAAATCAAGGTGACATGTAAATACCTGGATTAAACATTCCGTAGGGGTTAACATTTGTTCTGCGTGCATTGCTGTATGCATCACATGTAGGTTGGAGTCCTGGTGGTATCCTCACATCACCGCGCACACACGGCCTCTCGTCAGTCACACTTGTAAAAGCCTAGATTATTAGGACAGACATGATCTTACTAAATGTAGCCATAACAACAAACACTATACGCTCATTACTCACACTTAGATACACTTAGTGCGCTTCACAGACCGGATAATTCGAAATCAATATTTATACATACACACACGCATAACACACACACACACACACACACACACACACACACACACACACACACACACACACACACACACACACACGAAACACACTGAGCCCGGGAGTCAACGCAACGCACGATACGGCACTGCACGCAGCGCGACGCACGCGCGCGCGCCAGCATAAATGACAATATATCGCAAGTCGGTTGACGGTTGGCAGTCAAATTGGCAAAGCATAAATGACAAAAACTCGCGACACCATATGATAGGGTCTTCAGCGTGTACAACTAGAGCAGTTTACAGACTAGAAGCAAAAGAAATTAACTCGTGTATCGTCTTATATAGAGTGGAGTATAGGCTTTATGGAGTAGTCTTTCGGGGCGAAGAAAAACAAGTATCAAGCTATTTCCTAAATGTTGACCATAAGTAATTATCAAAACCTTGTCAATGTGTACGTTGCAAATAGCGGGCATTTGAAAGTTCTCGCGTCACACCAAGAGGCATAATCTGCTGAGGTAGAAGCATCGTGGACTCTTTCTTGAATGAACAGGAACTCGCCCAGGGGGCGTGGCAGGCGCAGTTGGCCGCCATCCTACTCGTTGCTGGGAAGGTCTAAACTGTTTATCGACGTCCCACATCTGGCAGCATACTGACAGGTAAAGAGGCGCAATATGTAAGTTTAATGTGAACGGTTTAGAAATTGCAAAGGTAAATGGAGACGATTTCTAATTTCCTAATCATGATACATCTGGATACAACGGAGACTCGGGATAAACTTGGGGCTGGCGGCGCGTTAGATATTGGTAAAAGCAATAAAAAATAATAAATGTAATTCAAAGAGAAATGCGGATTTGATCGCTGCCTCACTTTTTGCCGAATCGACTTAAATAAAACAAAATTGAAACAGTGGCTAATGGCATGGTAGAAAACTCGCAGTTAATTTGATAGTGACGGAAATAAACTGTAACAATCTTCCGTGCTTGCTACAGTTAATTAATTATATATGTGTTGCATATTCCAAGTGAATGATACCTAATTAAATATGTGAGATTATATATATATATATATATATATATATATATATATATAATATTATACGTGTGTGCATAATATCAGGAGTGTCTAATTATTATAGTGTCTATATTATACACTCATGCATATATCACTGCATCTCCGCACTTATGCTTACGTCACTGCCACAATCACAGCCTGAGGAATTTATTCGTATCTCATACTCGGTCTGATCGGCAGGGAATTGCCAACGTCATAATCAGGAGATCCAACATCTGGTGGGGGTAGCGGATCACGATCCCAAGCAGATGTGTGAAGGAGAGCCAAGCGTTCCATTATTGGCAGCTGGCTTCACCTCCAATAGTTCTGTATCCACATATATAGACACTGTTAATTCTAAACAATTAATTAAATCACTTATTTATATTTATTCACTATGGTATTAATATATCATTTAAATATATCAAAACGACAATTTCAATCAAACTTCAAGACGTCTCACAATAATTTTTACGAAGGAATGATTAACTGTGTTATTATTTTTTCCGAAGTAAACCAGCATAAAAAGGAGCATATACATCCTACGACTTTACCACAGATAAAATATAGATTCTGTGTTGGGGCAATGGTTTCGTCAGCGTATCCTTCTTTTATCGCTGGTCATACGCTATAAGATTGCCTACAAAACCCATTTCTACTAGAGTAGAAGTATGTCGCGCACACGTTCCAAATTCATTTAATACGTGTATTTTTTATGTGTTGTGTATCGTGGCGCGTGGTACGTGGTGTTGTGTGGGTGTGTGGTTTGTGTGTTGTGTGTGTGTGTGTGTGTGTGTGGTTGTGTGTGTGTGTGTGTGTGTGTTTTGTGGTGTGTGTGTGTGTGTGTGTGTGTGTGTGTGTGAGTATTTGTCGTGTGTGTGTGTGTGTGTGCGCGCGCTTGTGTGCGTATACATGTATCAGCATGAACGTTGACCGTTTCTTGTGCCATAAATTATGCGCAAATATTTTGTCATTTCGGCTTGTTATAATGTAAAATATTGTCATATAAGGCGCGCATGGAAGATTGATGATGACTATTATTACAATACATACGTGCATGCTTGCTGCGCGGTTATCCCAGCCGTGCGTGCCTCCTGTACAGAATGTCATTGTTTCTGGTGTCCTGTAATACATCAAATGAACAGTTTAAAAATCATCAATACTAGTAGGACACATTCATTATTACGCAGGCACATTCGTTACAAATTCTTCACATTCCAAGATCGTAGAATTCTCCGACGAAGTATTAGTAAGAAATAGTAAACATAGTCAGCGATTGAAAAGACACACACACACACATATATATATGTATATATATATATACATATTCTATTAAACAATGTTAACACAGTTTAACATCAATTTTAACACAGTTTATGTTTAATAAACATAAACTGTAGATCCTCTACCATGAACCCTAAACGCGCAAGTTATCGTGAGCCTGCGTCTGCATCAAGCTGCCGCAACAACAAGGAAGAGATTCAACCTACTTAAGAGGTGAATATACGTGTATATATCTATAGCCTAATCAAAATGCCAAAATATTAATGTTTCAGCTTAAAGTTCGCCTGTTTTCGATTTCATAATGAACAACAGCAAAAACACTATAGGCCGATTACCTAATAACAAAAATTATAGTAGTAAATATGCAAGAGGTTCTATGATTCTGATGCGCTGTTGCAGCAGCTTTTAGTCTCACACTAACTACGGAGAGAGGAAATTAAGGTAGATTGAGAGAGAGCGAAAGTTAATGGCGCAAAGCACTAATCTTGCAAGCAAAAAAAATATTAACGTTATATACTAACATGTTCTGTAGGAGGCTATAAAATTATTAGTCGCACAATAGTTATTCATATGTCCAGCGGTAACATTTCTAGTATATGTATGTTTGATATACACATTTTAGTTCGTGCAAATCACCTAGATGTTCCGAAGCAGTTTGGAAAATCATTCACGTGAATTATTCTCAGAATATGTGAACGTTTATTATAATATTTCTCGCTAAAATAGACGGGTATGTGCGTATCTGTGAAACGTGAAAAATTGCACTGTGAAAACATGCAAACGTGCAAACATGCACTGCGAAAATTGACATAAAACGGATAGAAAAAGAATGCCCGGTTTGACGTAGACGCTAAATAGTATGCGAAATAGCCGATCTCAAGGCACTACTAAATTTACTAAAGCACTACATCAACACTGATTACACATTAACAACTAACAAAAGGGTAGAAAAATTAAAGATGCTTTCTTATTGGTTTGACTTTTTGCAATTCCATCGAGTGTTCTGTCAGGAATCTTTTTCTTGAGAGGCCGAATTCGCCGACTGAAGGCAAAAAAAGGTTACAGCTTTTCATCTGGTATCTGTTTGTTCGTAAATGTGAAGAATTTCCCCTTAACAGAATAAAAAAAAAACAGTAACAATTTTACGAAACATCACTTTTGTTTCATATAACTTCGAATTCTTAACTCCTCTCTTGCCCGTTGCTCAAACACAGAGACTGTCAAGACACACACAAATTTCCTTTTGTATTTCACATACGAACTATTCCACTAGAAACTCGTGTTACCGGCCTACTAGCCACTCCTCCTCGACATCTATCACTATGGGACTAATACGACGGTTATTCGCGTGGTGATATCGCTTCGGTGCATCCTTCTTTAGGTATGCGTCATAGTGTTCACTCCGGCAAACGGTGTCGTGCAGAATCTCCTCTGGTGTGTCTGCAAATGAACGTTGAATTTTCTTGTAAACACCATTGTTCTATAATGCGCAAAATATCTGCATAGCTTGCCGATCAGGCTTACGTTCGAGATTACCCCCCCAAAATCTCGATCACCAAAGACCGGCCATTTTTTAGCCGAAGTGGAATTACATCCAAGTAGACAAAACCAAGCTTGCCCTCCAACAACACACTACATCCGATTTGACATTTCGTCGGCGTCAAAATAGCATGGTTTTGTTCCAACTAAACTGGCATGGTTTTCCTGTTTGTTTTTTGGCAAAAAATTATCTCTAGGCTCCACTGTTATAAATGCCTTTAATTCTGAGTCACAAGGACTAGGTATTGTATTGTTTAGATTTTGTAACCAGACTTATAGACGCATCTCAGCTCATATCTGCAATAATAGCAAGCGGTCTCGTTTTCGAGTTACCGCCCCCAAAATCCTGAAACAAAGACCCCTTATTTCATTTTTAGCTCGAATTAATTGGTACTATCAATGTACAAGCCGGCTGGCTCAAAGCAACACACCCATCCGACATTTTATCCGGCCGTTCAAAAAGCATGGTAGTGTTGCTCAATAAACGTGCATCGGGTTGCACTGGTTATTTTGCAAAATTATCTCTAGTCCTCCCCACTGTTACTGAAATGCTCTAATTCTTAAGTCAGCAAGTGACACTATGTATTCCATTGTTTATGATCTGTAGCGCTAGACCTGTTAAAAGTCTCAGCATATCTGCAAATAAATACAGGGTTTCGTTTCAGAATTACCCCCCGCCAAAACTCGGAAAACAAAGACCGCCCCATTTACTTTAGCCCGAATTCATCGTAGCTATCGATTGTAAGACAAACCAGCTGTGTGCATCCAAACAACACACCTCGTCAGACCGACATTTATCGCCGTTCAAAAAGAATGGTTGTTGGTCCAAATAACACTGTGCAATGAGGTTGCCATGTGTTTTCTTGTCAAAAATACTCCCCACTGTTATAACATGCCTTTAATGCTAGTTCAAAGTGATCTATGGATCCATGTTTATATTTAGTGAAGGCGCAGACCTGTCAAAGAGTCTCAGCATATCTGCCCAAATAATCAGCAGCTTTACGTTTCAGATACCCGCAAAATCGGAAAACAAAGACCGCGGCCCATTTTTTAGCCGAATTCATACTATCAATGTAGACAAACCACTTGTGCTCAACAACCACTCCTCGCGCACATTTCGTCCTCAAAAGCAAATGGGTTGTGTTCCAAATAAACGTGCACGTGCCTGTGTTGTCTGCAAGAAAATTACTCCCGACTGTCTAAAAGCTTCAAATTCTAGTCACGAAGTGATCTATGTATTTCATTGTTTAATGATTAATAAGCGCCAGACCTGTAAAAGTCCTGCATACTCGCAAAAAGAGCAGGGTCTTGCGTTTTCGAGATTACCCCCCCAAAATCTTTGAAAACAAAGACCGCCATTTGTTCAGCCAATAATTACTATCTAATGTAGACAAGCCGTCTTGCTTCACAACAACGCACTCCTCTTCCGACATTTCTACAGTACTCTTTCAGCTTTCTTTTAGAATCCACTCACGTTCCGCCCCGTCGAGTATGGCAGGCGAGGTAGGACAATAAATGATTTAGTGACATCAAGTATTCGTAATTAATGCATCATATATTCTATTTAGATGATGAAAGTCATTAATCAGCCAATCATAGCATCGGAATACTGTCAAACACTAAATGACTTGAAAGATAGACCATCTAAATGATTTAGTGTCTGACACTAATCATTTAGTGTCTCATTAAATTCGCCCTGATTGCCTTACGCAATCAAGCCAACGGTGCAAGATCCGCTAGCGGCGCCAGCCTACTTCCCGTACAAATAATCTCTACCGCGCGCGCGCCGCCCATGTCTATGTGTCTCAACCTTATGTTGGCCGCCCATGTTTATTATCAAACCTACCGCGGCCATTTTGGCATATTATGATGTAGGCCTACGACCTGGTCCTTCTTACCCATGTCAGCATGCATATGCAATGAAAGCATGGACAGTCCAGACAGACGACCGGAGACCCGTCTATACCTGCTATTTTGTCAGGAAGTAGGCTGGCGCGCCTAGCGGATTCTTTGAACGTTGCTCTGATTGTAGCCCAACGGGATTTACACTCGACACCAACACTAAAATGATTAGTCCAGACACGGCTATACTCATTAGATTGTGTATTCCAAACATAAACTCATTATGTTTGACCCACATAATTCCATGCCTATGACCTTGGCCTGAGAAAAAATTAAGTTGTACTGTTGGTCTGATTACACTGACTATCCACAAATAGAATATATATCTATACATCTAAGTCCGAATATATGACTTCACTAAATACTCTCATGTTATGGTCCCACCTCGCCTGCACTCGGACAATCACAGTCACGGAAGCAATGTCTGCCTTGTTCTCAATAAACTCGTGGTCATGGTGCCTGTGGTTTTCTTAAGCAAAAATTAATCTCCCTCACTGCTGTGCACGGCGAAAAACATGTCGGGATGGAGTTGCTGTGTCTTGACGCACCAGCCGGCTTGTCTAACATTGATAGTTTGAATTCGGCCTAAAAAAAAGGGGGGTACTTGTGTTTCGAGTATTTGGGGGGGTTAATCTCGAAAAAACGAAGACCCTGCTATATTCTGCAGATACTGCGAGACTTTCACAGCTCTCGCGCTTACCACATCATAAACAATGCAATACATAGACTCACTAAGTTCTTGACTAGAATTAAAGGCATTTATAAACAGTGCGGAGACTAGAGATAATTTGCAAAAAACACAGGCTAACCCCATCGGCACTTCTATTTTGGAGACAACAAACCATTGCCTTCTTTGACGGCGAAAATTCCGGATGGAGCTGGTTGTTTTGAGCACCAGCCGGCTGTCTACATGATAGTATAATTCGGCCTAAAAAAATGGGGGTCTTTGTTTTCGAATTATTGGCGGTAAATCTCGAAAACGAAGACTCCTGCTATTATTGCAGATATCTGAGAACTTTTACAGTCTGTCCTTACAAATCAAAACGAATGATACATACACACTTGTGACTAAATAAGGCATTTAAAACAGTGGGAGACAGAGATATTTTTTGCAAAAAAACACACGCAACCCATGCACAGTTTATTGAACAAAAACCATTGCTTCTGACGTCGAAAAGGGATGAGTGTGTTGTTTGGCAGCTGTTTGTCTAGAAAACATTGATAGAATTAAATTCGGCTAAAAAAATGGGGTCCTTTGTTTAGAGATTTTGGGGGAACGACCCGCTCATTTATTCGGATATGGTAGAGAATTTTCGCGAAACACCAATTAACGAAGATTTTAGTGCTTCAGTATATTTCGATGAGGTCTTTGTTTTCGAGGTCATAGTCTAGGTCTTCGTTTTCGAGTTTCCCCCTTTGTTTTCGATACTACCCTAAATTTGCGGCTATATCTAGAAGAGTACATTTAAAGTTCTAAGACTTTCCTGTCATTAACACAAAAATATATGCACTTCTACGGCCATCTCCAAAACAATACGTGTGCGGGGGTATTCACAGTGACGAGGCCGATAAACCCACCAGTTTGTCTACATTGTATCTACATACCAGCTAAATGTTGTTATCATCCGTTCAGACTTGACTTGGATATTCAGCTTTAGGAACTTCCGTATCGATTCTCAATAATGTCACTTAATAAAATATAGAAACGCACGCACTGCGTTCGAATTAACTTAATTCACTACCTTTGCACCACATTTATATAAAAAACAACGAAATTTTATGTAGCTACCTTACTGGTATTTTTACCCGCTGTCTTATGATCTCTACTTATTGCCACAATCTCGATACAACGGCAATACAGAACGACAGAATATTCGCGATAATTATGGCACAAGAAATGGTCAATGTTCATCGGGATATATGTGCGAGCGGTCACGCAACTTCCACACACACACACACCACACCACAGACATACACACACACACACACACACCACACACACACACCACCACCCACAGACACACATTCTTAATTCTATGTATATATAATATATCGAATATATAAAGTATATATATATAACTGTATAGTCATGTACGATAACGCACGATGGAGTTTGTTTACATATAAATATACATCTATCTTTGCGAACGTTCTAAGTACTCGTCAACCGTCCTTTAGGACATATAGATAGCAAAAATATATAAGAATAAATCCACGTCAAGTAAACGACTAAGATCTGAATAATTATTTTGCACATCTTGCGCGTAATTACGCCAATAATGTCTACTGTATCTTAATATAGCACTGCCACTGCAATATGTAGCTTAATACAACACAAAAAGTATGAAACATACTTACAATTTATAGCGAATACACAGCAGGTTACCTGAATCCTGCTAGTGGCATCTCTAGTTCACTCCTGTAATGAACAAGTAAGTTTATATGTAACATGAAGTATATACTCAAACTTCAATAATTAAATGCAAACAAAATTTGAAAAAATACACCCGAAAACATAAACAGACATAGAACAGAGTACTGGGAGTCGCGGAATTATAAATAGTAAGCTATACCAGGCCAACAATACGCATATACTAGCGAGAAATTTTCAATTGTAGTTAGGACCTTTCATTTACGCGTACAGGGGGGGGCCCCGCGGCCTGCGGGGGGGGGCTATAGCCGGCTAGGCGTCGTACACAATTTCAAGCCTTCTGCTTCAATGCATGCGCATAGATCTGCAGCATATATTATAATAACGAAGAGCCCGTGACGTCACAACAGCAGTGTTGTGACTTACAAAATTATATCAGCGCATCGTTACGCGCTGTATTTATATTTTAAAATGAGATTCAAGAGTTTAAAATTGAGTTACTGCATCGTAATGTTACGTACTCCGTTGTTTCAGCATAGTGGAGGCTGCGCAGTGAGCGCTTGATGATAAACATTGAACTGCTATTACTCGCATTTTTATACCCAGTGGTGTCACTCTGTTTTCTCCGAACAAGCGATCTTTAGAAAGTGATGCCTCGTCAAATGACGGGATGTCTGATTGAAGTAGCGCGTCGTTTAATGGAGAAATGGTGCTTTTTTTACCCCTGGGTAATGACAGTACAGCGCGTTCGTATCCGATAATCAAACTCCCGTAAGTAACGACTATAGGTGGATTATTAACAGTTTTTTACAATGCACATTCATAACTAGTGATGCAGCAACAGCACGACGCGCATTATGCACTAGAAAGTATGATTCACATTATTTTCCCTTTGTCGTATATCTAGCATGTATGATTGTTATTGCAGTTTGATTATAGTGATTGACTCAGCGTGTTATATTAAAGCAATAAAATTAATATATAGCAATAACAATATGTATACTTATATTCGATCCAATATCGCGATAATCGCGGTTTTTTATGATTCTTATTATGTATTTGATTATATCATGATTATTTTTTCGTTGTGTTGTTTGGTTGTCTGCCCGTTTATATCCGATTTTAATATCGAAACATAACTCAACATTACCAGTATGCACAAAACTGAAATACACTAAATTTACTTACAAACTTGATCACGGTAAGAATACTCCTTCACTCGAGTACGACATCTTATCGATGACTTACCAACAATGATCGGAGCCGGTGAAAAACTAGCGGATCCGGTGTGTATAATTTCGCATCATCATCATGCCGAGCATGTGTAAAGCTTTTTACGACTCCCACCAATCTTAGTCTAATGAGCAGAAATGCAGGAATCACGCCTGGTTCAGGATTCATACACACAGGCACTGGTATATTCAGTCTATCTGCCGAATCCTCCCTATATGATAGATCCTAGCCAGCGCGAAGCAGTGACTGCTTATTTAAGAGTAAGCCTGTGTCTAAACAGCCGCTACGTGTGTCTGCGGATACATTGACTACCGTGAACACCACATAAAAGAACCCCGTGATTTCTGTTTCAGCTAGGCTGAAAGAGTTCTATATATATAATGTACATAGTGAGAAATCAGCCTGAAGTAGGTCTTAAAAGAGTTTTTTTGGGGGGGGGGGATATTGTGTACATTATCTAGAAAAATATTGGCTTTAATTCGTGAATAAGTGACACTAATTAATTAACCAACTGCTTAATATAGAAATTATATGTCTGTTTAAATTCATTTGAGTTAATTTATTTATCACTTTAATTTACTTATCATATTAAACACAATGAAAGGCTAAATTCTGTGAAAATTGATTGGACTAATAGTAAAACAGTTTTCCAATGGTGTAGCACACACACTTGCATTGCCCCAGTTTGCTATAATTTTTCGGCATTTTTTTATATATAAGAACCGTTTTAATTTATTCAGGCTGAAGAGGTTCTTATATAATAGTGCTTTTGTCCAATTTCAGCCTGGAGTTCTTAAAAATCACGGGTTCTTTATGCGGTGTTTACTGTATACCATCGCTTGGAAGCGATAGGTAGTATTGGGATTCCCCACCAAGCTGCCTCTGCTTTATCTGCAACGTTTCTCGAAACAATAGAATCTCATATATATATATATTTAATATTATATATATATTATATTATTAATATATAATATATATAGAGAGAGAGAGAGAGACAGAGAGAGAGAGAGAGAGAGAGAGAAGAGAGAGAAAGAGAGAGAGAGAGACAG
>NW_014577331.1:153017-179576 GCF_000485595.1 Priapulus caudatus | reverse complement strand
GTGCGTGTTATGTGTGTGCGCGCGCGCGTGTGTATGTGTGTGTGTGTGTGTGTGTGTGTGTGTGTGTGGTGGTGGGTGGTGGTGGTGGGGGGGGTGTCTGTTTACAGACAGAAATTGTCGCTTGAAGCTAGGAAAAGGATTACGCGTGTTTTTACTGCTTTTGATATATGTTCAAATAAAAATAAAATAAAATTGAATATAAATAACACGATAGAACATTTATGGAATGCTATAGCCTATAGAAATAATGTATGTTAATAATTGTAACAATTATAGTGCGACTTACAAAGGCTTTTCTCCATCAGATCAATTCTGGCATTTGGTCCCTGATAGATGTACAGGTTGTTGAGGTTGATGTAATCCTGGAGGAACTCAACTCGTTGACAGGAATGCGGCGCCATGCCTAATAAATTACAATGAAAATGAATATATATATAAATTATATATATATATATATATATATATATATATAATTATATATACATACAATTATTATTTTACTAATGCTATGCTACGCTATTATTATATACTATGCTCATAAACATTTAAATTAAAATGTTGATAAAATAATACCAATAAATAACGACACGTAAAAAATCGAAAGGTTACGTATTTATTCACATGCTACAGAGTAATATTTTACTACCCACAGTTCAAGAGGCTAGCATATACCTCTAACACCTACAATGATCGCCAAGACAATGACATTGACACAAGAATGTAGTCCTCTTTCGAACAATCCATCCATCAGCAACTCAATATAACTATCTGCATAGGCTAGCCGCTCATTAACCTGTGCAGAAATGAGTAAATTTTTAATCCAAAGATGGCGTAACTACCAATTTAATACATAATAATTGAACATGACTATATTATGTTAATAACAATTTAATTATAATTTATTTTATTTATATTTAATATGTAGGTGAGAGCAGTAAAGCAAGAGAGATTGATAGCGGTGTAAAAAAAATGCAATTTAATGCGTGACAGAATGAAGGGAAAGGAAAAACTGGAGGAAGGTTAGGAGAGAGAATGTGGTCGAAGGTAGTACGTATATGCAATGGAGGGACGTAGACAATACTAAACCACGTAAACTTAAAAAAAACATGGGGATGGCGAAAAGGCGCGAAATTGTAAGCTTTCACCTCGTCTGCGACTGGCCCATATGAATGGCCTGCTTTGTCCGGCTCTTCTAGATACAATGTGATAAATTGGGGCGATCTGCCGAGTCCATATCAAGCCACGCCAGAACTTGATTCACGCGGACAGCATACGGTATGCTGCCGTTGTACATTTCATAGTAGGTCGGTCTCATATCTGTGATGTCATATGTAATCATGAAAATCAATATAAAATCTAAATATTTTACAACCATTTCATTTTCGTAATATCTGCGAAATGTCTTGATTGTCTTTCGTTATAATATAAGAATGCTAAGAGTTATTGTAGGTCGCTTATAAGCAGCTGTTTATAAATCCATTGTATTGCTTTTAAAAATCAAATTAAAAACACAATATCAAAGGGCGTACGTACTCTGTATATCAACATCGGAACCTGGCCAAAAGAACGTAGCAGCCTTCTTGTTTTGTTTTTCGATTGTATTCCAAACCTGGCAATAACATCAAATTCTCCAATGTTATTTGACACTCGGTTTATATACATACACATTTCATCAAGAGCTAATAATACCTTAAAGGTATTAAAAGTATTAAAGGTATTAAAGGTATTATTAGCTCTTGATTTCATGCATCCGCACATGCACGCACCGCGCACGCCCACTCACATACTCACACATAGTAGGCACACGCGCACTTCCCCAACTTCGCTCACGAACGCGCTTATGCACGCAAATGCGTGTGGCGCGATGCACGCACATAAATGACATCATGAATACGTAATACATTCATGGTTATCTGTATTTCTGATGACATGCACAAATTACAACTAATTTGCACTATTAAACGAGTTATTTAGAATTTAATGAGACTTTGAATGTCATGCTAATAACAGCAGCTTTGATTGCAAATTATATTATGTCGTCTACCTACTCACACGAGGGCCATTATCTAGTGTTTATTCAGAGAGTAACTATTTACCGAATCTAAGTGAATAATAACACATACCGGCTCTCCTTGCCACATCGGTTCTTAACGATTCTGGAGAACCCAGGCTAAACGAAGCCCCAAACTCCGGATATACATGTTGTTATCTATGATTCCATGTGACTCGGGATATAGACCCTGTATGTTGTATACATACAAACATTAAAATGTTGCAAAACTGTGCATTGTAAACATTATGCAAGTGATCCGCAAAAGCCAGTACACAGAATATTTTCCATACAAAATATTGTAATTGTTTTGTAGCAACATTAACTAGTGGAACATTATCGTACTGCATTAAGCTCAATGCTCGATTTTAAAAACAGTTGATGCTGACACACGCGCACAAAAACTACAAGAGAAGTTCTCACTCGTGACAATGGAATAGTGATTGGGGAAGGTCTTTGAAGGGTAGGAGGCACGCATGTGTGGCATGGGCCCACACTCCCGCAATCTCTGTAAAGTAGGAGTGAAATTCCTCAGCAGATATTCGGCACGAAATCCATCCAGTGAACCAGAATCCACTGGTGACTCAGAAAAACTGCAACAGAGAAACGTTGATGTCGCTAAAAAAGCTGATAAACATCCGTTTTAGCATTATTCAGTCAATTATTGTGTACTGGCGACGTTTAAGCGTATTCAGTAACATCTACATCTCACACAGCACCTATTGCCACGCGTGTAGATCCTGCCACGATGGAAAACACTGTGAATAAAAGGGTAGAGACAATTATTTGAAAAAATCCCAAACCAATGATCAGGCTTTTATATTATTTCTCTGTATTCCATTGCTTATATAAAGAGTCCATGATAGAGTTTTCTATTATGGTCCTTGATTGTATTCAATGCAGTCACCCTCGCCTTGCCCTACCCTTCACAGGACATTGTTTCTCCGCAATACATGGTTGATCTCGCCAGGAAGCTTGATGCAGTCGTGCTGACGTCTCGTCAGTCTGAGTGGGTGAAGTAGACGTCCGTTGCGCGTGGCGCAGTTTAATAGTTTGCTTGTCAGCGTGGATGTCTTTATTGTGGTTGCAGTCATGGCCTGCGATGTTAATATATATACTATATAGGTATATATATGATGGAACATGAGTGTTACTCGAGTTATACAATTATTAATTGAAACGATAAACATTAAATTAACAGGGATTGCCCATGTTATAGGTCCTGGTGTTTATTGTTTTATATACTATTATACAGCCCGCTGTCATACTATTATACTGTTATGTTTAATATTATACTCATGCGTATACTGTTTTTATTGTTACGGTGTTATGTTCTTATACTTACAATTGTCTAGCTTGTTCGCGTAACAGGCTTGGCTTGTATCATGTTGCCAACGTAGATACCAGAAACAATGACAACCCGATAACAGATGCAACCTGCATTAGAAACAACAATTTTGTCTAATATTTGTACTTCTGTTTGGGTGATAATCTCCAGCAGGTTCTCGTAGAATGTATAGCCAGCGTAGGTAGGGCGATGTAGCAGAGTAAGCAGATTCTAGCAAAGTAGATGAGATCGTAGCGAAGAGTCGTCGCAGATGATTGCAGAGCTCGTTAGTCGAGGTTCCGAATGAGACAGAGTCGCAGATTAGTTGTAGGTAACTTCTGTCTTTATTATTTGACACATATACAATCATATACAAAACCACAGCCTAGGCACCACTGCTAGCCTCGCGCGCTCGTATCGATCTCCTCTCTGGCTCTCTACGATAGTAACTGTGTCACTCCCCATATAATAACTTGAATCTAATAATTACTATTCTAATGGTGTGACTCTCTGTATGTCGTGCCTATTAATTTTATATCGCTGCCTAAAACAGCCCGGACGCCTTACAATGCCGAAACGGCAGTTTCTCACCAGCTTCTCTACTATTAGTGACATATTAACGCGCGTCTGTAATCATATTATGGTGGCGGGGCTGGGGCCACGTATATATACGAGCACGACGTCCATGTCATTACAATAACAAACAATAATTGACAGGGTTAGAAGTATGGACTTAGTCGCAACTAGCCTCGTCTGGCTAGAAGCGCCACTGGTTAATTAGAACGCAATGTACAATAAACAATAATTAATCTACTACTAATACTACTACTACGACCGACTACTATATACCGACCTAGCTACTATACCCGACGTGTGGGCGCGCGTGTGTGTGTATGTATGGGTGTGCGTGGTGTGTGTGTGTTGTGTGTGTGTGTGTGTGTGTGTGTGTGTGTGTGTGTGCGTGTGTGGGGCGCACGCGTGTGTGTGTGTAGTGTGTGTGTTGTTGTGTGTGTGTGTGTGTGTGTTGATGTCGTGTGTGTGCTGTGTGTGTGCGTGTCTTGTCGTCTGCTGCTCTGTGTGTCTGTGTGTGTGTGTGTGTGTGTGTGGTGTGCTGTGTGTGTGTGTCTTTCTCTCTCATCTCTTTCTGTGTGTGTGTCGTGTGTGTGTGTGTGTGTGTGTGTGTGTGTGTGGGTGGGTCTCTCCCCCCTCTCTGAATCTCTCCTCTGGTCTCTCTCTCTCCTTCTCTCTCTCTCTCTCTCTTCTTCTCTCTGCTCTCTCTCTTCGTCCTCTCTATATATATATACCTATATAGATTATATATATATGATATAGTATATATATATATATATATATTATGGTTGCGCGTGCTGCAACAACATCAGAGCGCCTTTTCTTACCCATGGCTCTTGGGATCGTTTTCCCTATGAGCAAAAGATTTTTGAGCCCGTCACGCGAAACCGGATATAAGAACCGGATCTAATAACTGCTGTTATTTAGCCAGTATTTTCCATGACGTATTGTACCATGGCTCTGATAATGCGAACTCGTCTTGTTGCTCCCTGTTCAACCGCATTGCGGAAGCGTCGCCGTGGCGTGCGTGCGTGCGTGTCGTGCGTGCGTGTGCTGCGTACGGCCGTGCATGTGTACGTCTGTGCGTCGTGTGTACGTCTGCAGCATGCTCGCGTGCATGTGTGTGGTGTTGGCGTGTGTGTGTGTTGGGGGCGTGCGTGTCGTGCGTGTGTGGTCGTGTCTACAGACGACACTCCCGCGTATGACGTTTTGCTATATCAACAAAGCGTACATCAATTAAACAGACATCACAACGAGCACCGCCGGAGACGAGACGGTATAATTGTCCTAAATATGTCCCGCCGTCTGCGTAAAAAGATGAGGCCAGCAGCAGGAGCGATCATTTAAGCTGCTATTATCCTCATTAGATGGCGCTATAAACATCGTTTATTCGTATTATTTGATTTATTCGTGCCTGCTTTCTCTGTGAGATGAGGAAAGTTAGTCGCTACGGGCGAAGTAAGTCTAGATGACCAATTATCTTCCATTAAGTTAGGGCCTACGTCTCTTCGTGCGGTCAGACCGATCTGCGATATAGAATTGTTGTGGCATGCACTACCACAAATGCTTCGCATAAGGGTATTATCAAGTCTGACTCCTGCAGCGAGTCCGTGTGTGCATTTTGTACGTCAGGTTATATATATCATATATAATAAATATATATATATAGACTACATTTCTATATGGACTCTTGATATGATATAATCGTCATATGATATATCGTATATGATATACGGTGCTTTGGCGTAACAGTAAATGCACGCCGTAGCGCTCAACGCGTTGGTGTTTTGAAACACAGTTTGGTTTTACTATGGTTACAGTAGTGCAGGCGAGACCAACTCCTCTAGCAAAAATCGAAGTGCTTGATATTTCAACGCGGGAAACAGGCAGATGCATGTGTTGTGTGTGTGTGTGTGTGTGTGTGTGTGGTGTGTGTGTTGTGTGCGTGTGTGCTGTGTGTGTGTGTGTGGTGTGTGTTGTGCGTGTGTGTGGTGGTGTGTGTGTGTGTGTGTGTAGAGAGATCGAAAGAAAGAGAGAACGAGAGAGAGAGAGAGAGAGAGAGAGAGAGAGAGAGAGAGATCCATAGCGGCAACATCCCGCAATGTCCACACAGTCATGTGTATGAACAATCAGCTGGTTTTACACTATCAACTTTTTGCTGAAAGGTTGACGAGTTTATAAACCTTTCAACTAATCGACCGACAGTCGGCAGTGTAAACGTAAAAGTTTAGCGCTCAACTGGTTGATATCAACTAGTTGAGAGGTTAGAACATGTTCCAATTTCTCAACGTTTTGTGAGCGATCAACTTTCTGCCACGCAGCCACTCCGATAATAGCAATCAGGAGGTGCCCCCCTCTGCCCAGATGGAGAGTACTGAGTATTTGCGCGCGCGATTTTGCTATCGGCGCCACACTGAAAAAATGCGTATCCACGTCGCCCCCGCGCATATACTGCGGGTCAAATGTGGAAACGTTTGCCAACTCGCGGTCGATAATGTAAAACCGGTGAACATCTGATAGAAAGGCTGATAGAACGTTGAAAGGGTTATCAACTCGTCGACTTTTCGATAGTGTAAACCCCGCAAGCGAGCGTCGTTGGTGCGCGCGTACGGAGTTGCGAGCTGCTGCCTTGATTGTTGAGGGCGGGCGCGGGTGTAGGCCTACATCCCCCCTACGGCGATCAGTCCTCTTCTAGTGTAGAAATGCGCGTATAATGACTGTGAACTCCCAACCTTCATCGCCCAACCTTCATTACCCATGCGCAATATAGAGGGGAACCGTTTGATCAAGGGTGGTGTATACAATGCTATACGTGCATCCAATCGTTTCATGTCTGTGGTGTAAAATAATGTCGCAAGCATCATGTTGCAAAATCCGTAGGGGTGACGCGGAGAGGGGAAATGAATGTGCCACCTGTCGTAACTTGGCCGAATCCCAACCTCATTTAACGTCATGTATATTTGCAGCGTTTGTCTCGATAGTTATGCAAGACGAGTTTCTCCATTGTGATCGTGGGTTACTAGCCTCTATAAACTCTGATATAAAGTAACGATACAGGGCCGCCGGAACGCAAACAAGTCCGAGGACGTCTAATAACAGTAAAAGGGACAGACTATGGGCCAGGTTAATAAAAAACGGACATTATACCAAATTTGCCATCGTCAGCTATCGCTCACGCCATTCCATTGATCGGCTGAAACTGGCCAACGCGAACAATCAATAGCTTACCTTTGCTTATTCACAGTTGGAAGTCATACCGAGAGCATGTATAGACAGACGTAGACTACTATATATACTAGAGCTGAGAGGGTCTATGTCCCCCGGGGTACTGCCGGAACGTACCCTGGTACTATCTAATATGCCGGACCGTACCTCGCCTATTCCACTAACGAGTCTAGGGAGTCGCCTACGCCTACTACCTAACCCTATACCCTAACCCTAACCCTAACCATACCAAATAGTTACCAGGGTACGTTCCGGTATATCGGACCGTACCCAGGGTACGTTCCGGCAGTACCCTGGGGAACATAGACCCTATGAGCTATATATGTGGCCCAGAGGTATCGTTAGTAGCTGTAAACGGACATGCAACGCCAAGTAGCTACGACAACGTATAGTGACTGTAAACTTTGTGTGACACTGATTGTGAACTTTGTGCGGCACTGACTGTGGACTTTGGAGGTCTGTTAAGGATTTCGGACACATTTTTGTGAACTTTGTGTGACACTGACTGGGGACTTTGAAGGGCTCAGCCTGTTAAGGAGTTGTGATTGAACTTTGAAGGGCTCTATTATTATTAGTATTATTAAACTCAGTCTATTTAGGATTTGTAACACTGATTCAGATTGTGGACTTTGTGTGACACTGACTGTGGACTATGAAGGGCTCATTTTGTGACACTAATTGTATGCCCTGTACAGGATTTTTGCATGGTAAGCAATGTGTTTTATGGGCTAACGCTCCATTAGGAGTGTTCCCAACTTTGATATCATTAATGATTAATGATTAATGATTAATGATTGATAATCCTAACCCTAACCCTAACCCTAACCTAAATGACATTAAACCACAAACTAATATATGACCATGACCATAATTATTATATGTTATTATATGACCATTAATGACATTAAAGTTTTAAAAGTTTTTTGTGTGTCTGAATTACAATCACATTCACTACTGTAACATATGTTTTACAAATGTTACATAAATTAGTTAGAGACGCGGAGTGCGGCTAGACTCGGGGTTGTTTTAGTGGTAATCTATGTAGACAGAGCGTCGTCTTGTGCGGCTACATTTATGTATAGGGAGAATGGTAAACGTGTTTTAGGTTGGGCGTTTCTAGGGTCATTGTGAAATGAGCGTAGGGACATAGGGCTGGGGGTTAGTTATATATTTGGGGGAGAGATGTGTGGTAGGCTGAGGGACAGAGATGTAGGAGTCGGGGGAGTCTGGTTGTGGTCGCGAGAGTAAGCACACGCGCTTAAGCGCGTGTGCGCGTTTCTTTGTCTCTGTGTGCAAGATGTGACTACATTGTGAGTAAGATATTAAGGTTTATTCAGTTTAATACACAAGGTTGGATTCTTTCTTTATTCATACATATCAAACATATTTCAACGTTACACTATACATTTTGGTGAATATTTGTATTTTGTGGGGGAAAATTGTTCAGTTTGAAAGGATTCAAAGCAATGCCCAAATGGCTCCAGGATGCACCGAATGCCTTCCATTTTTTTAATCCTGGGGAGAACCCCCAGACCCCCATTAAAGGGAGGGGGACATCACCCTCCCTTAACCCACCACCCCAAACGCCTTCGGCAATAAAAAAAAATCATTACTATCTCTCAATGATCAGTGTTGGCATCTATGAGGTGGGCGCCACTATCGAAAAGATATTTGTGACGTATGTAGAGAGCAAATTGGGGGTAAGTACGTACGTCTGTATATATACGTGTAGTACACGTATTTTAATGTGTTTATGACGTAGCTGACCGTCTCATTCAACGCGTGGAGGGGGAAATTTGGGTCGCCTCTGAGGATTTGGGTTTTGGATGGGAGGGCTGCTTGTTAGTGCGGAGGCTAATTAGCGTGTTTCCGAGCCCCTGCTTGTGCTCTCTCTCTCTCTCTCTCTCTCTCTCTCGATCTCTCTCTCTCTCGCTATTTAGGAATATCAGTCATAATATTTCGGTACATAGTCCATGTCCAGGCTCTATATGTGTTTATATATATGAAAACGATACAAAGTACTCTAGGTTCGGGTTAGCACAGATAACAGATTGAGAAATCTAAGCATATATGTCGGTGTGTGTGTGCGTGTGCGTGCGTGTGCGTGTGCGTGCGAGCATGCTTCTATGTGTGAAAGAGGGTTGAATCGCTTTTAGAGAGAGAGAGAGAGAGAGAGAGAGTGCTATTATTATAATACTATGCTCATAAACATTTAAAATTAAAATGTTGATAAAATAATACCAATAAATAACGACACGTAAAAAATCGAAAGGTTACGTATTTATTCACATAGGCCTACAGAGTAAATTTTCACTACCCACAGTTCAAGAGGCTATCATATGACCTCTAACACCTACCATGATCCGCCAAGACAATGACATTGACACAAGAATGTAGTCCTCTTTCGAACAATCCATCCATCAGCAACTCAATATAACTATCTGCATAGGCTAGCCGCTCATTAACCTGTGCAGAAATGAGTAAATTTTTAATCCCAAAGATGGCGTAACTACCAATTTAATACATAATAATTGAACATGACTATATTATGTTAATAACAATTTAATTATAATTTATTTTATTTATATTTAATATGTAGGTGAGAGCAGTAAAGCAAGAGAGAATGATAGCGTGTGTAGAAAAAATGCAATTTAATGCGTGACAGAATGAAGAGAAAGGAAAAACTGGAGAAAGGTTAGAAGAGAGAATGTGGTCGGAGGTAGTACGTATGCAATGGAGGGACGTAGACAATACTAAACCACGTAAACTTAAAATAAACATGTGGATGGCGAAAAGGCGCGAAATGTAAGCTTTCACCTCGTCTGCGACTGGCCCATATGAATGGCCTGCTTTGTCCGGCTCTTCTAGATACAATGTGATAAATTGGGGGCGATCTGCCGAGTCCATATCAAGCCACGCCAGAACTTGATTCACGCGGACAGCATACGGTATGCTGCCGTTGTACATTTCATAGTAGGTCGGTCTCATATCTGTGATGTCATATGTAATCATGAAAAATCAATATAAAATCTAAATATTTTACAACCATTTCATTTTCGTAATATCTGCGAAATGTCTTGATTGTCTTTCGTTATAATATAAGAATGCTAAGAGTTATTGTAGGTCGCTTATAAGCAGCTGTTTATAAATCCATTGTATTGCTTTTAAAAATCAAATTAAAAACACAATATCAAAGGGCGTACGTACTCTGTATATCAACATCGGAACCTGGCCAAAAGAACGTAGCAGCCTTCTTGTTTTGTTTTTCGATTGTATTCCAAACCTGGGCAATAACATCAAATTCTCCAATGTTATTTGACACTCGGTTTATATACATACACATTTCATCAAGAGCTAATAATACCTTTAATAATAATACCTTAAAGGTATTAAAAGTATTAAAGGTATTAAAGGTAAATAAAAAGTATTATTAGCTCTTGATTTCATGCATCCGCACATGCACGCACCCCCACTCACATACTCACACATAGGCACACGCGCACTTCCCCAACTTCGCTCACGAACGCGCTTATGCATGCAAATGCGTGCTGGCGCGATGCACGCACATAAATGACATCATGAATACGTAATACATTCATGGTTATTCTGTATTTCTGATGACATGCACAAATTACAACTAATTTGCACTACTTAAACCGAGTTATTTAGAATTAATGAGACGAGAATGTCATGCTGATAACAGCAGCTTTGATTGCAAATTATATTATGTCGTCTACCTACTCACACGAGGGCCATTATCTAGTGTTTATTCAAAGAGTAACTATTTACGCGAATCTAAGTGAATAATAACACATACCGGCTCTCCTTGCCACCATCGGTTCTTATACGATTCTGGAGAACCCAGGCTAAACGAAGCCCCGAACTCCGGATCATACATGTTGTTATCTATGATTCCATGTGACTCGGGATATAGACCCTGTATGTTGTATACATACAAACATTAAAATGTTGCAAAACTGTGCATTGTAAACATTATGCAAGTGATCTGCAAAAACCAGTACACAGAATATTTTCCATACTAAAATATTGTAATTGTTTTGTAGCAACATTTAACTATGTGGAACATTATCGTACTGCATTAAGCTCAATGCTTCGATTTTAAAACACGTTGATGCTGACACACGCGCACAAAAACTACAAGAGAAGTTCTCACGGTGACAATGGAATAGTGATTGGGGAAGGTCTTTGAAGGGTAGGAGGCACGCATGTGGGTGGCATGGGCCCCACACTCCCGCAATCTCTGTAAAGTAGGAGTGAAATTCCTCAGCAGATATTCGGCACGAAATCCATCCAGTGAAACCAGAATCACTGGTGACTCAGAAAAACTGCAACAGAGAAAACGTTGATGTCGCTAAAAAGGCTGATAACATCGGTTAGCATTATTCAGTCGAATTATTGTGTACTGCATGGCGACGTTTAACGTATTCAGTAACATCTACAGTCTCACACAGCACCTATTGCCACGCGTGTAGATCCTGCCACGATGGAAAACACTGTGAATAGAAGGGTAGAGACGATTATTCTGAAAAAATCCCAAACCAATCGATCAGGCTTTTATATTATTCTCTGTTATTGCATTGATTATATAAAGAGTCCATGATAGAGTTTTCTATTATGGACTCTTGATTGTATTCAATGCAGTCCCCCTCGCCTTGCCCTACCCTTCAGGACATTGTTTCTCCGCAATACATGGTTGATCTCGCCAGGAACTTGATGCAGTCGTTGCTGACGTCTCGTCAGTCTGAGTGGGTGAAGTAACGTCCGGTCGCGTGAGCGAGGTTTTAATAGGTTTGCTTGTCACCGTGGATGTCTTTATTGTGGTTGCAGTCAGTGGCCTGCGATGTTAATATATAGGTATATATATATATATATATGATGGAACATGGGTGTTACTCGAGTTATTAATAATTATACAATTATTAATTGAAACGATAAACATTAAATTAACAGGATTGCCCATGTTATAGGGTCGCTGGTGTTTATTGTTTTATATACAGCTATTATATACAGCTATACTGTCATACAATTATACTGTTATGTTTTAATATTATACTCATGCCGTATACTGTTTTATTGTTACGGTGCTATGTTCTTATACTTACAATTGTCTAGCTTGTTTCGTAACAGGCTTGGCTTGTATCATGTTGCCAATGTAGATACCAAGAAACAATGACACGCCGATAACAGATGCAACCTGCATTAGAAACAACAATTTTGTTACTAATATTGTACTTCTGTTTGGGTGATAATCTCCAACAGGTTCTCGTAGAATGTATAGCAGCGTAGTAGCGATGTAGCAAGTAGCAGATTGTAGCAAAGTAGATGAGATGTAGCGAAGAGTCGTCCGGCAGATGATTGCAGAGTCTTGTTAGTCAGGTTCCGAATGAAACAGAGTCGCAGATTAGTTGTAGGTAACTTTGTCTTTATTATTTGACACATATACAAATATATACAATACCACAGCCTAGGCAACCATGCCTAGGTGCCTAGGCTCCGGCGCCTCGTATCGATCTCTCTCTGGCTCTCTACGTAGTAACTGTGTGACTCTCCATATAATAACTTTGAATCTAATAATTACTATTTAATGGTGTGACTCCTCTGTATGTCCGTGCCTATTAATTTTATACGCTGCCTAAAACAGCCCGGACGCCTTACAATCCGAACCAGTTTCTCACCAGCTTCTTCTACTATTAGTGACATATTAACGCGCGTCTGTAATCATTATGGTGCGCGGTGGGGCCACGTATATATACGAGCACGACGTCCCATGTCATTACAATAACAACAATAACTTGACAGGGTAGATCCGTAAAATAAGCCCATATTAGTTCCGCAATTATGCTCGCTCTGGCTTAGAAGCGCCCCTGGCTTTAATTAGAACGCGAATGTACAATAAAACAATAATTAATCTACTACTACTACGACCCGACTACTATTATACCGACCTAGCTACTATACCGACGTGTGGGCGCGCGTGTGTGTGTATGTATGGGTGTGCGTGGTGTGTGTGTGTGTGTGTGTGTGTGTGTGTGTGTGTGTGTGTGTGTGTGTGTGTGCGCCGCCGCGCGCACGGGCGTGCTGTGTGTGTGTATGTAGTGTGTGTGTGTGTGTGTGCGTGTCGCGCGCGCTGCGTGCGTGCGTGTCGCTGCGTGCGTGCGTGTGTGTGTGTGTGTGTGTGTATGTGTGTGTGTGTGTGTGGGTGTGTGTGTGTGTGTGTGTGTGTGTGTAAGAGAGAGAAGAGAGAGAAGAGAGAGAGGAGAGAGAGAGAGAGCGAGAGAGAGAGAGAGAGAGAGAGAGAGAGCGAGAGAGAGAGAGAGAAGAGAGAGAGAGAGGTGGAGAGAGCGTGTGTGTCTGTGCTTGTGTGTCCGTAATATTATATATATATACCTAATATACCTAATATAATATATATATATATATATATATATATACCACCCTACCTCCACCTATTTAGAAATACTATATGTGAGGAAGAGACCGTCGCACAGATCCACTGTACTACCTTACGTGGGTTCAATATTCTTATTCTTAGATGCCATATTATCATATTATGCGAACGTCTTGGTGACTAAAATCTAAACAAAGTTAGCAATCAATGAACGACTAGTTTCGACTTGTGGAAGTCAACTTTTTACAGCTGAAAAACTGCTTTTCAGCGTGTTCTCTCCTCGTTATATACCCTCGTCCTCTGTTAAAGCGAGCGCCAATAGGGGGCGCCGGTGGGCGCAGGTGGGCGCATCGAGAGGGAGCTAATGATGCCGTGATCATCGGCGGGCGCATGTGCTGCTGCTGCTGCTGCTAAATTAGCATAGTGACTGTAAAACTTTGTGTGACACTGATTGTGAACTTTGTGTGGCACTGACTGTGGACTTTGGAGGTCTGTTTAGGATTTCTGACACTGATTGTTAACTTTGTGTGACAGTGACTGGGGACTTTGAAGGGCTCAGCCTGTTAAGGAGTTGTGATTGAACTTTGAAGGGCTCTATTATAAACTCAGTCTATTAACTCAGTCTATTTAGGATTTTGTAACACTGATTCAGATTGTGGACTTTGTGTGACACTGACTGTGGACTATGAAGGGCTCATTTTGTGACGACTAATTGTATGCCCTGTACAGGATTTTTTGCATGTAAGCAATGTGTTTTATGGGCCTAACGCTCCATTAGGAGTGTTCCCAACGTTTGATATCATTAATGATTAATGATTAATGATTGATAATCCTAACCCTAAACCATAACCCTAACCTAAATGACAATTAAGACCCCAAACTAATATATGACCATGACCATAATTATTATATTGTTATTATGACCATTAATGACATTTAAAGTTTTTAAAGTTTTGTTTTGTGTCTGAATTACAATCACATTCACTACTTGTAAACATATGTTTTACACAAAGTGTTACATAAATTAGTTAGAGACGCGGAGTGCGGCTTAGACTCGGGGTTGTTTTAGTGGTAATCTATGTAGACAGAGGCGTCGTCTTGTGCGGCTACATATTTATGTATAGGGAGAATGGTAAACGTGTTTTAGGTTTGGGGCGTTTCTAGGTTCATTGTGAAATGAGCGTAGGGACAATAGGGCTGGGGTTAGTTTATATATTTGGGGGAGAAAGATGTGTGGTAGGCTGAGGGACAGAGATGTAGGAGTCGGGAGGAGTCTGGTTTGTGTCGCGAGAGTAAGCACACACGGCTTAAGCGCGTTGTGCGCGTTTCTTTTGTCTCTGTGTGCAAGTGTGACTACACTGGTGAGTAAGATATTAAGGTTTATTCAGTTTAATACACAAGGTTGGATTCTTTCTTTATTCATACATATCAAACATATTTTCAACGTTAACACTATACATTTGGGTGAATATTTGTATTTTTGTGGGGGAAAATTGTTCAGTTTGAAAGGATTCAAAGCAATGCCCAGATGGCTCCAGGATGCAGCCGAATGGCTTCCATTTTTTTAATCCTGGGAGAAACCCCAGACCCCCATTAAAGGGAGGGGACAATCACCCTCCCTTAACCCACCCCACCAACGCCTTCGGCAATAAAAAAAAAAATCATTACTATCTTCAATGATCAGTGTTGGCATCTATGGAAGGTGGGCGCCACTATCGAAAAGATGTTTGTGACGTATGTAGAAGAGCAAATTGGGGGTAAGTACGTACGGTCTGTATATATACGTGTAGTACACGTATTTTAATTGTGTTTAATGAACGTAGCTGACCGTCTCATTCAACGCGTGGAGGGGAAATTTGGGGTCGCCTCTGAGGATTTGGGTTTTTGGAGGGAGGGCTGCTTGTTAGTGCGGAGGCTAGTTAGCGTGTTTCCGAGCCCCTTATGTTCTTATGATGCTCTCTCTCTCTCTCTCGTCTCTCTCTCTCTCTCTCTTCCTTCTTGCCAAATTCCTCTCTTCTCGTCGTCCTTCTCGCCCTTCCAGCTTCTCTCAACCCTCGCCTGCGTCCCGCTTCGGGAGGCGTCAGCTCGTGGTGACGTCCGCCCGCACTTGTCCTGCTTAGTGAGTTTAGCGTTTAGCTGGAGACGGACCTTTGTCTGATTCCTCGGGCTTTACTTCAGTCTTGCCACATGGCGCGCTGGGCTGGAATTCCGGCTCGCGTCCGCCGGACACTTCATTCGGAGGGTTCCCGCTGCCCTGTCTGCTACTGGCGGCCTCTCGCGTTGCCTCCCTCGCCGCCGCCGCTCCCCGCGGCTTCGCCCTCCGGTCCGCCGTGCCTCCGCTCTCGTGTATGCACCTCGGGGCTTCGAGCCTTGGGCCCGCGTCGGCCCGCGCCGTCCGCCCTCCTCCGCGCCGTCGGCTCGCCCCCGATCACCTTCCTCTCCTCCCCTCCTTCCCTCCTCTCCCCCCCCTTTCCCCCGTCCGTTCCGTCGTTCCCCACTCCTCCGCGCCCTGTCCGTCACACCTTCCCCCCTCCCTCTCGCTGATTTTAGGAATATCACGGAGAGAGGTCATAATATTTTTCGCTGGGTACATAGTCCCAGTTGTCCAGGCTCAAATATGTGTTTATATAACTATGAAAAACGAATACAAGTATTTTCTAGGGTTGCGGGTTAGCACAGATAACCAATTGAAAATCTAAAGCATCATTATGTCGGTTTGTGTGTGCGCCGTGGTGCGTGTGGCGTGCGTGTGCGTGTGCGTGCGAGCATGCTTCTATGTGTCGAAAGAGGGTTGAGTCGCTTTTAGAGAGAGAGAGATGATGAGGGGGGGGGAAGGGGTGGGAGCCGAGACGCGAAAGAAAGTGAGAAAGTGAGATAGAGATAGAGAGTGCGAGATGAGAGAGAAGAGAGAGGTGAGAGAGAGGTACAGATCCTAATCAGCTGTGTGTGTGTGTGTGTGTGTGTTGTGTGTGTTGTGTGTGTGTGTGTGTGTGTGTGTGTGTGTGTGTATTTGTGTGTGTGTGTGTGTGGTGTTGTGTGTGTGTGTGGTGTGGTGTGTGTGTGTGTGTGTTGTGTGAGGTGTGTGTGTGTGCGTGGCGTGCGTGCGTGTGTGTGTGGAGCAGCTATGTCGGAAAGCACTATTCAGACTGCACAGATTATTACGAGCGCAATGATCAGGCCATAATATGAACATTATCATAACGCAATACGCGGTCTTTTTCATTCTCAGTAAGCCTATCGAACGTGAACTGCTGTTAAATTTCTTTAACATATACCAACTAGTAATACTAGGCATGACTAAATGACTGCGTTGTTATACAATGTTTTCATTTTCTGAAATCTGATTCATATTTTTATTGCGCGCGTAGAATATTAATACGTTACGCTCGAAATAATGCTTCACATATGCTAATATATACTTATACGGACATATACAGGAGTTACCTAATATATGCATGTGTGTATTATTTTACTCTTGATACATACAATATGCAAAAGTCAACAAAATAACTGTACTAAGAATACATGTCTGAATTGTATAGTAAATATATTACAGAAAATTACTCATGAAAATTGCCTCGTTGGAAGTAAATGGATAAACTTAAGTTTTGGAACTATAATAGCTTGTGCTCTACGACATGCTGCTTTCCAACCTGTTTCTTATTAAAACATTATTTATTATTATTAGAACAAGTTTATTCCAACAAATGACTCACCGCAATGGCCATGAGAACCTTTTGCGCAGTAGAAAACCTATTAGCATTCTGAAAAAAAGAAGAGCACAGTTTCATGAAACTATAGCGATGGCGCCGATGCATGAACCCTTTGCCCAAGGCAGCTCATCCAACGCATCAACGAAAGCACGTCGCGTTCCAGATTGCTTGCTATAAGGTACTTACTTGCCGGATCTCCGGAATATCTGTATCGCTTTCATCCTCGTCGTTAAATTTTTCCATTTCCAAGGCCCACATTGTGACAAATTGGCTGAACCTGCAAGCCTCGCGTGTTTTTGCACTATGGCACGTTCTTAATACTTCTGTGAGGGCACACTGTCGCTTAATGTTAAGTGTACTTTGGCAACAAACGCTTCGTAGCTATCGTTGCTGGCTGAATAGGTCAACACCTACGCCTGCCCTTTGCTTGCACGCGTCTATTTTATGTTAACTATTAAAACGTACTTGCAGCTATTATATCTGTTTTTGTATTCAATATTAATAAGATAGATTAATGATATTGATAGAATAGTAAGATAACATAGATTGATAAGATATCTAATCTCAGTTTGACATTAAATGCATGTACTTCCTACTGCTGGTGAGTTTGCACATGCCTTTTCAGTATTCCTGTTGACAGACACACGCTAAATGTTGCTGGCTATAGCTAGGAATGAGTACATTTGAAGTTCTAGACTTTCCTGTCATTAACACAAATTATATTGCACTTCTACGCCATGCACAACACATACGTGTGCGGGGTGTATTCACAGTGATCGAGCCGAGTAAACCCCACATTTGTCTACATTGTATGCTTCTATACCAGCTAAATGTTGTTATAAAACATCCGGTCAGACTTGACTTGGATATTCAGCTTCAGGTATATCATTCCGTAATTTCGTTCTCAATAATGTCACTTGATAAAATATGAGGAAACCACGCACTGCGCGAATTAACTTAATTCACTTCCTTTTTGCACACAATTTACATGAATATATAACAATAGAAATTTTATGTAGCTGACGTGACTGGGTATTTTACCCGTCTGTCTTGATGAGTCTTGCTTTATTTGCCACAATTGATACAACTGGAGATGGAATGACAGAATATTCGCGCATAATTTATGGCACAAGAAATGGTCAATGTTCATTCTGATATATTTGTGCGCGCGCACGCACTTACACACACACACACACACACACACACACACACACACACACACGCACACACACAAACACACACACACACACACAGACATATTATTAATTTCTATGTATATATATATATGCGCATATATATATATATATATACATGGTTAGTCACTGTACGATAACGGCACGATGGAGGTGTTTGTTTACATATAAATTATACATCTTATCTTTGCGAAAGTTCGTAGTACGTGTCAACGTCTGTATGGACATATATGATAGCAAAAATAGATAAGAATAAATCACGGTCCTATGTAAACGACTAAGATGCTGAAATAATTATTTGCCACATTCGTTCGCGTAATTACTTGACAATAATGTCTACTGTTTGCTTAATTATTAGCCTGCCAACTGCAATCAATGTGAGATTAATTACAACAGCAAAATGTATGAAACTACTTACAAATTTTATAGGCGAATACACAGGCAGGTTATCTGAATCCTGCCTAGTGGGCATCTCTATGTTCACCTGTAATGAACAAGTAATGTTATATGTAACATGAAGTCATATACTTGAAAAGCTTCAATGGTAAATGCAAACAAATGAAAAAATCACACCCGAAAACATAAAACAAGACATTAGACAGAGTACTGGAAGTTCGCGGAATTATTAAATGTAGTCGTAATACCCAGGCCAACAATACGCAGTATATAGCGAGAAATGTTTTGAATTGTAGTTAGGACCTTTCATTTACGCGGACAGGGGGCTATACGCGGATAGGCGCTCGTACATCAATTTGTCAAGCCTTCTTGCGTGCATGCATGCGCTATAGATCTGCAGAAGATATTATAATAACGAAGTTCCCGTGACGGTACAACACCAGTGTTGTGACGTACAATTATATCGAGCGCATCGGTTTACGCGCTTGTAATTTATATTTTAAATGAGATTCAAAAGATTCCCGATTGTCAATGTTACGGACCCGTTTGTTTCTACATAGTGGAGGCTGCGGCAGTGAGCGCTTGTATGATATAACATTGAACTGCTATGTACTGCGCATTTTTATACCCAGGGTGTGCACTCTGTTTTCCTCGAACAATCTTTAGAAAGGGATCCATCGTTCAAATGACGGATTGCTATTGAGTAGCGCGTCGTTTTTATGGAGAAATGGTGTTTTTACCCTGGGTAATACAGACAGCGCGTTCGTATCCGATAATCCTAAACTCCCGTAAGTAACGCTATAGGTCGATATTAAAGTTTTTCAATGCACATTCATATACTTAGATGCAGCCAACCACACGCGCGTTATGCTAGTAGAAAGATGATTCACATATTTGTGCCTTTGTCGTAATCAGCATGTATGATTGTTATTCAGTTTGATTATAGTGATTGACTCAGCGTGTTAATTAAAGCAATAAAATTAATATAACAATAACAATTTGTATACTTATATTCGATCCAGTATCGCGATAATGCGTTATGATTTATTATTATTTGATTATATCATGATTATATTTTGTTCTGCTGCCGCGTTATATCCGATTTTAATATCGAAACATACCTCAACATGAACAGTATGCACATGAACTGAAATACACGAAATTTACTTACAAACTTGATCACGGTAAGAATATTCTCTTCACTCGAGTATCGACATCTTATCGATGACTTACAACAATGAGTTCGGAGCCGGTGAATTAAACTCGCGGATCCGGTGTGTATAATTTCGCATCATCATCATGCTCGAGCATGTGTAAAGCTTTTTACTGACTCCCACCAATCTTATATGTCTAGTGAGCTAGAATTGCAGGTGATCACGCCTGGTTCAGGATTCATACACACAGACACTGGTATATCATGCCTATCTGCCGAATCCCTCCCTATATGACAGATCCTAGCCAGCCGCGAAGCAGTGACTTGCTTATTTAGAGTAAAGGCTGTGTCTAAACAGCCGCTACGTGTGTCTGCGGATACATTGACTACAGTAAACACCCGCATAAAAGAACCCGTGATTTTCTGTTTCAGCTAGGCTGAAGAGGTTCTTATATATATATGGTACATAGTGAGAAATCAGCCTGAAGAGGTTCTTAAAGAGGTTTTTTTGTTGGGGGGGGGGATATTGTGTACATTATCTAGGTAAAATTGGCGTTTAATTAGTGAATAAGTGACACTAATTAATTAACCAACTGCTTAATATTAGAAATTATATGTCTGTTTAAATTCATTTGAGTTACTTTATTTATCACCTTTAATTTACTTATTATATTAAACATAATGAAATGTCAAATTCTGTGAAAATTGATTTGACTAATATAGTAGACAGTTTCCAATGGTGTAGCACACATACTTGGATTGCCCCAGTTTGCTCTAATTTTCGGCATTTTTTTTATATATAAGAACCTGTTTAATTATTCAGGCTGAAGAGGTTCTTATATAATAGGTGCTTTTTGTCCAATTTCAGCCTGGAGTTCTTAAAAATCACGGGTTCTTTTATGCGGTGTTTACTGTATACTATCGGCTTGGAAGCGATAGGTTATGATTGGGAATTCCCCACCAAGCTGCCGCTGCTTTATCTGCAACGTTTCTCGGAAACAATAAAATCTCATATATATATATATAGTATATATATATATATATATATATATATATATAATATATATATTAGAGAGAGAAGAGAGAGAGAGAGAGAGAGAGAGAGAGAGAGAGAGGAGAAGAGAAAGAGAGAGAGAGAGAGAGAGAGAGTAGAGAGAGAGAGAGAGAGAGAAGAGAGAGAGAGAGAGAGAGAAAGAGAGAGAGATCCATACGGGCAACGTCCGCAATGTCCACACAGTCATGTGTATGAACAATCAGCTGGTTTTACACTATCAACTTTTTGCTGAAAGGTTGACGAGGTTTATAAACCTTTCAACAATCGACCGACAGTCGCAGTGTAAACGTAAAAGTTTAGCGGCTCAAACTGGTTGATATCAACCAGTTGAAGAGGTTAGAACATGTTCCAATTTCTCAACGTTTTGTCAGCGAGTTGATCAACTTTTTGCGCACGCAGCCACTCCGATAATAGCAATCAGGAGGTGCGTCCCTCTGCCAGATGGAGAGTACCAAGAGTAGATAATGTTATTTATTACTCTTGAGAGTACTGAGTATTTGCGCGCGCGATTTTGCTATCGGCGCCACACTGAAAAATGCGTATCCACGTCGCCCCCGCGCATATACTGCGGGTCGCAAATGTGGAAACGTTTGCCAACTCGCGGTCGATAATTGTAAAACCGGTGAACATCTGATAGAAAGTGCTGATAGAACGTTGAAAGGGTTATCAACGTCGTCGACTTATCGATAGTGTAAAGCCCGCAAGCGGAGCGTCGTTGTGGCGCGCGTACGGGAGTTGCGAGCTGCTGCCTTGATTGTTGAGGGCGGGCGCGGGTGTAGGCCTACATCCCCCCTACGGCGAATCAGTCCTCTCTAGTGTAGGGCAATGCGCGTAATGACTGTGAACTCCCAAAGCCTTCATCGCCCGACTTCATTACCCATGCGCAATATAGAGTGGAACGCGTTTGATCAAGGGCGTGTATACAATGGCTATACGTGCATCCAATCGTTTCATAGTCTGTGGTGTAAAATAATGTCGCAAGCATCATGTTGGAAATCCGTAGGGTGACGCGGAGAGGGAACATGAATGTGTCAGCTGTCGTAACTTGGCCGAATCGCCAACCTCATTTAACGTCATGTATATTTGCAGGCGTTTGTCCGCGATAAAGTTATGCAAGACGAGTGTCTCCATTTGTGATCGTGGGTTACTAGCCCTCTATAAACTCCTGATATAAAGTAACGATACAGGGCCGCCGTAAGGCAAACAAGTCTGAGGACGTCTAATAAGCAGTAAAAGGGACAGACTATGGGCCAGGTTAATAAAAAACGGGCATTAGACGCAAATTTGCCATCGTCAGCTATCGCTCACGGCCATCCATTGGTGGCTGAAACTGGCGCAACGCGAACAATCAATAGCTTACGCTTTGCTTATTCACAGTTGGAACTCACTTGGAATCATACCGAGAGCATGTATAGACGTAGACTACTATATATACTAGAGCTGAGAGGGTCTATGTCCCCGCGGGTACTGCCGGAACGTACCGGGTACTATCTAATATGCCGGACCGTACCTCGCCTACTCCACTAACGAGTCTAGGGAGTCGCTACGCCTACTACCTAACCCTATACCCTAACCCCTAACCCTAACCCTAACCATATCAAATAGTTACCAGGGTACGTTCCGGTATATCGGACCGTACCCAGGGACGTTCCGGCAGTACCCTGGGGAACATAGACCCTAAATGAGCTATATGATGTGGCCCAGAGGTATCGTTAGTAGCTGTAAACGGACATGCAACGCCAAGTAGCTACGACAACGGCAACATCAACGACAATAACAACAATAATGACGACAAAGGCAAAACGAGAGCGGTGACGACGACTAAGAATACAAAAGCCAAACGTAATTCCTAGCAGAAATAAGTCTGTCCCATCGCTCATCTCTTTGTCTGCCATCGCATTACGCAGGAGCCTGTAGGTATGTAGATAGAAGTCTGATAGAGGTATGTAGGTAGAAGTCTACCCATGTAAACCCTTCGAATCACGAGGGGTTTTGGCACAAAACAACATAATTTTGTTTCTTTTGAGTGTAAAGTAAACATATTATACATTCCGAATGAACGTCTGCATAGCGCTAAACTGATCAACCTGGTTGTTCTCCCTTGCGGGACGGACGCCTTAAAATTATTTACTTTAACAACCGTGTAAGATATTTTGATCACGTATCCTGCGTTACATACGGAAATGTCAACCACACGTTAGAGCAAATGTGTATACATACGTCACTCGATACGCAACTACCATGACCCCCAACGCGACGAAGATGACACAAGCTCAACTTGTGCACCATCAATTCTACAAACAAACAACCACATAATTATTCTTTTATGAATAAGCGTCGATTCAGTTATTTTAACTAGCTCGTTTTTCTGCAAACAATCATCTAATATCATGTATAGTAAGTGATAAAACTGGCCGCCTCGCATAAGAATGGTCCCATAGTTATGTTTGACCACGTATAGCTATAAGTACAGTAAGTTGAGACGTCGTTGAAATACCGCCCGTGGCTAGTAGCATAGGGCACCGTACCGCCCAGTGGGAGGGGCGAGTAGAGCTAGCTCGCCCCTCACTGTGGCTGAAACCACAACGGTATATGTCTTACACCAGCGGATTTGCCTGCTGGCGAACCGGCGGGAGTCACAAAACGTTTACGACCGTTTACTGATCGCAGCAAGATCGCAGTAATGTCGGCACGGCATCACGCGGCTAAAGCTTTAAAAAAAAGCAACACTGGATGCAACACACCGCCTAAATAGGCATATATGCATAAAAGTATTATTATATGCACAAATATTCATAAATTAGATGTGAATATTAATATGACATGAGGTCGCTGTCGTCACCCGTACATTACCACATGGTGACAGCCATGCGAAAGTGAGTGTATTTGAGTGCGATTCCTGTGCGCTGTAGCCCAAAAAAGCTTACTGTTATATATCTTCAAATCATGATATCTAATGATCTATGATCGATTCTATCAAGATGAAAAGACCAGAAACCGTAAAATTCCTCTCTGTCAACAATAGAGTAAATATAATATATTAAGTAAGTCAAGAAGAATGTGTGAAAAGACAGAAGAGAGCTCGTAAATGAAAAAGCATTGAATTTTCAGAAAGCAGCAAAATGTAGCGACTTCAAAACACCCTACACAATGGGCTCACAATTATCAGGAAGAATGGCCAAGTACAAAACACCTCAACAGACGTGAACAGTTATCGGAAACTGGCCATGAGAGATAAAACCATCCACACCACCTACAGGAGTAAGGGGTAGGTCCACAGTAGTAACCCACGTCAGTAGATACAATCGTGAACATTTTCACAGCGGTCATCATGGGGAGTGAGGAACCGCCAGAGGTCAGAAGAAACTGGTATATCGCAAATAATCGCCTACAGGCCTTCTAATAGATTAGACAAGCGCACCGATCCGTTGTTTTTCATATATCCGACGCACGCTCATACGCAACCAACTCTTTTAAAGAGACTAGATTCCTAGTTATTCAGCAAACATACATAGAAATCAACTTATATAATATAACATTCGATGTTTACCCTGCACTATTCATTTCCTGGCTGAGTACATCGCCGCGCGGTTATCATTTGCGTCCCAATCTCCAAGCAGCTCACCGCTCCCTAGCGTTCATTCCTGGTTTGTGTCTATAAGCCCACACCGTGTGTACTCAGCCTCTCTGGTATTCTCCAGTCTAGGTGCTACATAAACAGATCCGAGCGAATAGAGACTTATATACTCTCTAAATATTGATGAGCAGAGCTGAAGGCGATACACCTCCCAGCACGCGTCTGCCGGGGGGTCTGTGCTACCTCAGATCGTATGTCGTTCCTGAACGTTTTAGAGCCCCTCCCAGTGGACGTAACGGAACAGCAATGACGCGATAACATCTAATGGAACCAAGTGTCGAACTTGACCGCACAAAGGGCCCTTTTATGCGAGCACAGAGCAAAAAGCAGAGCCATTGACGAACTTTGTCGACATTTAGGCCTGCGCGTAAACGACTATAGTTTCATAATTCGGATGCTATAACACAGACGAGCCCGCTGCTACACAACTGCGTGTGTTGAGCTCTGCTCTGCAACATTGGCAAATGCCCTGGAGCACAGTAATTATTTGTGTCTGGGTTAGCTTGAGTTGCGGACGGCGGAGGGAAGATCTCATGGGTTCTAGATTAGGTGTTGGAAAAACAGAAACGGAAAGAAGAATCAACGCTTCGTAAGCGTGAGCGTACGTAGTAGCCCTTCGGTGTCATTGTGGCTGTTCCAAATACAGGGTGGTAATAAATTAGAACTGCCACTAATAATTCAGTCTTAATAACCTAACAGCACTATAAGGATATATGAAGAAAGCCTGTCACTCAATTATGTAAATATAGGTTTATGATTCCGGACGAAATAGTGATTCTCACTTTGGGGGCTATAAATCATCGACTGTAATCTCCCAAGCCGATATAGTGTATACCGTCGTTCATATAGCGCGTACCGTTAAGTACCCAGTTAAGTACTAAAAATTTGGTAAAATGCTACGTTAAAATCCTGCCCTATTTTGGCTCACGCCAAAACCCAGCTAATGCGACATGTAAACCGGACCCCAAGTTAAGAAAACTGCTGTTTATTGCATAAGATATTATTATAATATATAATACGTGTTCCACGCGCAAGTTTCGTGAATGTGCTCTGGAAAATCAAGAGCAATATTATTATTATGCCGACCGGAGATTAGGTTTGGCTGCGTGTATATGTCATTGAGTATATGCCAAGCAGCTACTGCATGCATGCCAGGTAAATTCTAAAACCAACAACACATAAACTGAAACGCGCATTGTGAAAATCCGGTTTCCAATATAAAGACCTGGGGCGGAGTCGTTGTTATCCGACCAAGCTGTTTCACTTTTTCTGTATTTTCTATTTAGTGGTTGATGACTAAATTGAGTGACTACCGCCAGGGATACTGTAACATTAACCCTGTAACATGTTTTATAAAGAACAACTTATACGATACAGCCATACATGCTATTCCGCTGTTTTATTCACTACGTTGTTATCTAATATAGTAAATGACCTCGAAGTACAGATATTTATCGTATATACCGTATTCCCTCGAATAAACGCGTTTATTGTTATCGTCATACCAGGAGTATATAATAGAAGATATTAGATATTATATACTCCTGGTCATACTAATGACCCCGGCGTCTATTCAAGCATGCCTTTATTCAGGCAGGGGCGTTTATTGTTTTACTGCATGCTACACCCGGTATTTAATTTATTTCCTTCGTAATATATCTAGAGATAGGCCTGTTATTTCGTGCAAAGATCTGGCCAAAACATGTTTTCTTTGATGTTTTTTTCACGAAGTTTTGTTTTACTCTGGCGACGTTCGCACCTGCTTGTTATCAAAACAACTGAAAGTAATTAAAAATTCCTTAGAGAGAATTCACCGCATGGAACAATGGCAT
>NW_014577331.1:128056-152474 GCF_000485595.1 Priapulus caudatus | reverse complement strand
AACGTCAGCGGTACGTTTCATACCAGCACGGTTGAGTAAAAATTAACTTGGTTATTCATATGTGGTGGTACCGTTTGAGGTCATTGGCCAGCTGAACACCTAGGTATGGATTGGTCTCCACGGTCTTGAGTATTTCACCACAGAGGCTGTACATATACTGAGACGTGTTTCTAGTGCTCAGGATATGACACTTCTTTGCATTGAACTGCATCCCCCAGTTTTTCGCCCAGCATTCCAGGGGTGTGAGATATTCCAGAGATGTGATTATACTATTACTAGTTCAAATACTCATCCACAACACACTGCCTCACCACAGTGCAGATGCATTCTAAATATAAGTGTAACTGACAGCAAATAAGGTAGTACAATAAGACAAGGCACTTGAGAAAAAGAAATATTGGTCAAGCGGGATACAAATTATTATAGAGTAAGACTATTACTAGTATTTCTATTAGTCTATATGCTACAACTAGTAGTAGTATGAGCGCCAACAAACAGAGAGGGAGGCATTGAAAGCTGTGATGCGTGCCATGAGCCTTCTAAACATGTAGCAGCTAAGAAGTTGTCTTTTTGAGGTTTGAGGTGTTCTGTGATCACCAGCAGCAATATCCATGGAAAGATCATTAGCATGTATGATATTTACCATGTTTTAATCGTTAAAAGTAACCATGTTGACACTGAATTGTGTACTCTATTTAAAAATGTTGTGCAAAATGTTATGAGCATTAGTTTTAAAATAGGCAGCCGTATGACACAGTCAATGGCATGTTCATACAGAAATATGCAAAGCACATGAAATAATGACTTCTTAGCGTAATAATTTAGCTTATAGACGTCTCCACTGAGACATGATAGAAACATACAAGATGTTCAATAGCTACAACCAAGATGTGTCCTTATATCTACAATGTAGAGTCGGCAGCACACGAGGCCACAAATACAAACTGATTGCATAGGTCAATGCTATAATGTAATGCATGTATAATGGAATGCTAAGAAAGTAGACTCGTTTAACATGGAACATAACATGGGAGTAGCATAGCGCGTGTCTCGTCTTATTGTTTATGGTCTTTGCTGTCAGTGTCACTGAGCACTAAATATAATCAGGCAAACACATTTCAGCACAACACAACAAGCTCCAGTTATGCAAATTGCAGTGATGTGTTTGTTGGGAAGATAACTCATCATAATTGTTTGAAAGGCAATGGGATTAAGATTTTTCATACAAAGCTATTCCATACTATGTGCCCTAGCTCTATCTTAAATCTATAATATTAGCAATATCTGGTTGCTTCTGTTAGATAGTATGCATATACTCTATATTATATCCCACGTTTTAGGGACTAGGCTTTTTAGTTTAGAAGACTTAATTGGCACCTTTTCGTTTTAATTAAAGTAATCGAGGCATCGACAGCAAATGAAAAATTGGGCTCCTCATTACTTTAATTCCCACTGTTTTATTTTTATAATTTACAGGCACACAAACATCCCGAATTCCTCTATACTGCAGCAGAGTCTAAATCATTTGTTCAAGTATACCCCATATTAACTAATAAGAAAAATTCGTAGGTTAATCGATATACATCTAAAGTAGACAATTAACGTATACGCACGAGTAGTTCAATTGATATAAGTAATATCTCAAGTGCAATTAATCTTTCACATTAGTAACTTAATACCTGTCAGTGTTATTATTATTTTGCAGACATTATATATTTATAGGGGAGAGCAAATATTAATTAGGCTGGTGTGTCATAAAAATGTATATTTGCATGTATATGCCACTTTAACAAAGATATGGTGCCCCCCTTCCCGATGGTAGATATGGGTAGAGCAGGTTAAACATTACTTAGAATCAGCCTGGAAGCTCCGGAACAAAATCTCCCGGTGGGAAACTATCAAAAATAAAAAGGGAAACACCGATCTAAAGGTTCCCGTTCATACATACATACATACACACATACGCACGCACACACGCACGCACGCACGCACCCACGCACGCACGCACGCACACACACACGCACACACATACATACATACATACATACATACATGTTTGTGTTGCCGCCGCTATGCGACATATGTGTTTGCGCGTGGCAAATTTATGCCCAAACAAATGACGTTTTGCTGACACGGTGCATTCAAAGTAGTGACCACATAATCGAGACGGCACACTCGTTTAGCGTCTTCCAGACAGTTGACTATAGTTGATTTTAGAGCACATATATATATATTAGCACGAAGTGGTTATGATTTTAGTTTCGTTCCAACAATGTAAATGAACACTATAGTCCACAATATCAAGAGTGATTAAAAACAAATGTTTCTTTTAATTTGCTCCCGATAATATGTATATGTATACATGTTATCGACATAAGATATTAGCCCTGATATGAAACATAGTAATTAAAATAGCCCCTCCGGATTCGCAAGTGAGTGCATGAATGACGACCTAGCTCCCCGTGTACACAATATAGTCCCCATTTCTCTACAAATGAACTTTGTACCTTGCTACCTCTCGCCCCACCTGTGTCAATTTAAAGGGTAGAGCTTTAGTGAGAACATTTTGTGATGCGAACTTTAGAACTATATCACGTTGTATTACAATACTATAATTTTAAGGTAAAAATATCAAAGGGGAACAGTAATTATTTTCAGTATAGGGGATTAGACCATTTTACTTATCCGGAAACCCGGATATACCAGATACAATGTTAGGATTTTAAACATTTAAAAGGGCTGAGATCTGGGAAATGGCTTGTTTTTACCTGGGACACGAATCAAACTGTACGCAACACCCGGTATACGTTGTAATTATGCAAAGCTGTTTAGATGATAAATAAATAAATATCATAACCAAATATCATACGAGCGTTGAACGTTTAATATATATATTCTATTATATATGTGTAGGATCTTTAATTTGGTATTGCCGAAACATAAAACTACCAACTGGTAGATGGCGCTGACATCATGCAAGATGTCAGCGCCTACAAAGCTGTCATAGAAAATCAAAACAAAGTCGTTATAATCATTCTAATCACTAATACCATGGTAGAAGAAAACAAACATACGAAAAATAACGAGATAACGAGGAATGCTAGGAGATGTAAAGAACAATCAGGAGAGCTAAATAATCCATGTTACCTCGTAAATATTTAATAATTATTATTTAATTATTTCTGTTTCTGCTTGTAGCCTGTACTGTAGGGCCTAGGCTACTTCAGTACTTGTAGTACTACTACTACTACTAGTACTACTACTACTAGTAGTAGTACGTTGCAGTATCCAAATTTGGCATCAAGGCAACGGACTCGGGAGAGAGGGCTAATTATTTTAAAATTGATGTTGGCTGAGCATAGATGTAAATTGCTCAGCACTGTCCGCAGTTACTGTGGTACCCACAGGCACAGTCTTGGAGCGTTTTAATAAAATATAATGCTAAATAAATACGAAATCTATTTACTTTAGTAATAATTTACTACCAAAGTCTTAATGTTTCTATACTCTCTTTCACCTATTATTGCCGACAATTTCCTGCAAATGCCGTCCAAAATGCTCATCTGCAACAAACGCTGGCTGCCGCTGCACACTGTCACTGACATATTATACAGATAACTCACGGCCCGGCGTGCATCAGTGTAAATGCAGCGCGCGGCGCTCGTATCTTTAGACGCACCCAGTCTAAGATACCGAGCGGCCGCGCTTCATTTACATTGATTGCACAACAGGCCAATCAAAGCTGTCACGCCGAAATCACACAAAGCCTGACAAAATTCGCGTTTGCTCCCGTTGCGCAGTTTATGTAAATGGCTGTCAGAATCGGGAAACACACCACCAGCGCTCTTCGTGGACCTCATTTTTGCGCCGCAACGTGCAACGTTTTTGCAACGCTCCACTGGCGGCTTTGACGCAGGCTCGTACGGGAGTTGGAAGAGCAGCGTGGTAGTCTCAAAATGCAGTGCGCCGCCTAGACTATAGCCTGTACTTGCAGCCATTTACATAAACTGCGCAACGGGAGAGCGAACGCGAGAATTTCGTCAGGCTTTGTGTGATTTCGCGTGCACAGCTCGGTTACGAACACAGACAGTATGTTTTTATAACAAATAAACACTGTTCTTCAAATAGAAACAAAGATGGAGTAGAATGGTGAATATTTTGTGTTTGTATTCGTGTGAAATCAAGCGAGCGTCGAGCGAATTTTGGCAGCACGCTTTCCTACCTGCTTATATATTTATGTGTCAGTGTGGCAGCTGCAGCCATGGCGCAGCAGCGTTTTTGCAGATGAGCATTTGGACGGCATTTGCAGGAAATTGTCGGCAATAATAGATGAAAGAGAGTAGAGAAACATTAAGACTTTGGTAGTAAATAGATTTCGTATTTATTTAGCATTATATTTTATTGAAGCACTCCAAGTGCCTGTGGTGGTACCACTCTATCACTATTACTGGTTTGAACTGGTTGTAGAAAATCTGACGGGGGCATTGCTGGTACCAACCCTCCGATGATTCTGTAGAGATAGGTTAGTCGCATATCACGGCGGCGGTTTTGGAGGCTTTGCAGCTGTAGGGACGAGAGCATGCCTGTAACACAGCCTGGAGTTTCTGCTGTGGTAGTCCCTGTGATGAAGCGGCTGCACGGTGTTGTATCTTTTCTAGTCGATCTATGTCCTGTCGCTGGTATGGGTCCCATATTATTGCACCATACTCCATTATGGGTCGCACTATAGGCTGAGATATGCAATACGCTTGGTTTGCTGTGGACACCTCCGATGCTTTCCTGGTAGCGCTTGAGATGTGGTGGTACCGTTTGAGGTCATTGGCCACTGAACACCTAGGTATGGATTGGTCTCACGGTCTTGAGTATTCGCCCACAGAGGCTGTACATATACTGAGACGTGTTTCTAGTGCTTCAGGATATGACACTTCTTTGCATTGAACTGCATCCCCCAGTTTTCGCCCAGCATTCCAGGGATGTGAGATATTCCAGAGATGTGATTATACTATTACTAGTTCAAATACTCATCCACCAACACACTGCCCACACAGTGCAGATGCATTCTAATATAAGTGTAACTGACAGCAAATAAGGTAGTACAATAAGACAAGGCACTGAGGAAAAGAAATATTGGTCAAGCGGGATACAAATTATTATAGACTATTACTAGTATTACTATTAGTCTATATGCTACAACTAGTAGTAGTAATGAGCGCCAACAAACAGAGAGGGAGGCATTGAAAGCTGTGATGCGTGCCATGAGCCTTCTAAACATGTAGCAGCTAAGAAGTTGTCTTTTTGAGGTTTGAGGTGTTTCTGTGATCACCAGCAGCAATATCCATGGAAAGATCATTAGCATGATGATATTTACCATGTTTAATCGTTAAAAGTAACACTGTTGACACTGAATTGTTGTGTACTCTATTTAAAAATGTTGTGCAAATGTTATGAGCATTAGTTTTAAAATAGGCAGCCGTATGACACAGTCAATGGCATGTTCATACAGGAATATGCAAAGCACATGAAATAATGACTTCTTAGCGTATAATTTAGCTTATAGACGTCGCCACTGAGACATGATAACATACAAGATGTTCATACTACAACCAAGATGTGTCCTTATATCTACAATGTAGAGTCAGCAGCACACGAGGCCACAAATATAAACTGATTGCATAGGTCAATGCTAAATGTAATGCATGTATATGTAATGCTAAGAAAGTAGACTCGTTTAACATGGAACATAACATGGGAGTAGCATAGCGCGTGTCTCGTCTTATTGTTTATGGTCTTTGCTGTCAGTGTCACTGAGCACTAAATATAATCAGGGATGAATGACAATTTGTGTTTTCAGCTGAAAATAGCCGGGGTCCAGCGCGGGGGGGGGGGGCGGTCAGGTCCAGGCGCAAGCCTGGTCAGGGGGTTCAGGAAGTTTTTGAATTTTCACAACTTACAAGGCATAAATTGCATTAGGAGACACATACAGAACAGAATTGTTACAGAACATATTACAGTACACTGCAGGGAGTATATCCAGGGATGAGATTCTTCCGCGGATCCGCGGAAATCCGCGGATTTGACAGTCCCAGGGGTCGATTTGTGAAACGGTCTAAATTCGTGAGAAAATTGGGAAGGGGTAACAATGTAACAATTTAAATTATATACCCTCAACAGCCACTGACTGTAGACTGTAGAGTGTAGACAGTAGGCTGACAGCGAAGTATACAGTGTATCTGTTTTTGCGTACCAGAAAAGGAAATCCTCGTCACAGGCTGCAGTAGAGGGGCAAACATTTGAGGTAGCTGATCACGTAACGACGATGCCTGGCCTGGGGGCGAAATTTTTTGTCCCAAACGTATAACATAGGCGAAGAATTTAGCGCCTTCTGATTGGTTCTGATTGGTTCATCCTGCCTCCTGATTGTTCAAACAGGCTGCTTTGCTTATTTAGCATATGTCATGTACTGTTTCTTATATATCCTGCTGTGGCGTGGTGGATTGGCCACCGTCGTTACTTCTGAAAGGTCGTTGGTTCGAATCCGGTTTGGTTTTTAATTATTTTTTTGTTTTGTATTTTCTATCTTTATCCATTTAACTATTGTTTTCTAATTAACGGAATATTTGCATGATTGATTTACAACAATTAAATATTTGAATGAAAATTTTTTTTTTAATAATTTCATTATCATTTATTAGTGTTAATTAATTAAATTAGGGTTAGCGTTAGGGTTAGGGTTAGGATTAGGGTTAGGGTTAGGGTTAGGGTTAGCGGTTAGGTTAGGGTTAGGGTTATTATGCAAAATAATTGCAATTCTTCGCTATGTTACCACATGGGCGTTTGTTCTCTTGTCAAAGGCAAAGCAAATCGAGCAGCCAATCAGAAGGCGCTAAAATTCTCGCTAGTTATACCGTTTGGGAAAAAAAATTTCGCGGCCTGGGGGCCGGTTCTACATGTTGCTGCGTGCATGTTCTGTGCATGACTATGCACTGATTGTTCCATTCGCATTGTGTTTTTTTCATTCAAATCTGGTCGCAGCAAGGCAGCTTATGTCTGAGTAAAACAGTGCAGGACGCGGTGGGGAACATAAAATATATTATGTCTAGACATTTAATAACAAAACTTGCCCTATTTTCAGCCCCCCCCCACAATTTGATTAAGTTCGTGTTGTTCCTTTTGACAACTTGAAAAGTGATTCAAGAGTCTCCTATAATTTGTTCAGAATAGCTTAGAATGCCACCAAATTGCACCATTCTTTAAAAAGAATGACCTACGGTCCTCGCATTGCTCGCCTCCTCTGTTTGCTAATTAAAATGTCAGCTGAAAATTAAATTATCTAATCTCATCCCTGTATATCTTGCACTGTCATTATCATAACACCAGAATTATATAATCAATACAAAATTTACTTACATTCTGCAAACAAAATTTTTTAATGTACACTTCCACACTGTCCCAAGGCTAACCTTTATATAATATAAGATGTTTATTGTCCAGGCAGTTTCAAATTTTTTCTGTCAATACAGTAGATATTTTATCATATTGAACACCTTTAGCGGCTTTCCTGCTGCCAAGGCAAGTCTGTGAGCCCACAGTGATCAGACATCAGCGAAAGGAAACGCTTTATTTGCTACGCCAAGGTTGCCCAAAAATCCTCCCTTGCGCACACGATATAATATTCCTACAACCCTAGGAGCTAGGCGCGATCGCGCCAACATTAATTTTTTATCGTTTCAAAGGTCACCGAAAAAAGCAGCTCGCACACCACCTTTTATGGTGGTATTATAAACAGAACTTCGTTGGCGAGAAGTGAAACAGTTCGTACTTCATAAAAGGGAGCCTCAAGGTCACGCGTGACGCGGCGACCTTTGATGTACACGATCGATCGATTCTAACCCCCTAAAATTTTCTCTCAACGGATTTAGACGATTCACAAAATCGACCCTGGGACTGTGAAATCCGCGGATTCCCACAGATCCGCGGAAGATTCCCATCCCTGTATAATCAGGCAAACACATTTCAGCACAACACAACAAGCTCCAGTTATGCAAATTGCAGTGAAGAGTTTTAGCAAACACAATTTTTGTTTTAGTGTTTTATAAATAGCAATAAACTTCATAGTGCTTCACAAACAATTCTCGTAAGAGGCAACATGCTAAAGTTATATTAGGGCCATTGGTTATGACAACGTTGCTCCTGCAATCCTACCATTATGAGTTCTCAGCTCCCAAGTAACAGTGCAGTGTTTTTGTGCAATTATCCTGCCTTTGGGTTATGGTTTAATCTTTCGATGCTACAACTACAAGATATGTGATACATTGCAGCAAGGTGTGTGAAGTAACAGACCAATATCAAATTTAGATAATTTCGTATATTATGTGGTTTATAACTCGTCTACCATGTTTATAAAACTTGTAAAAACCTACTATATGTACATTTCAACTTAAAACTAGAAATGGCAGTTGTCGCCAACTATCCCCCGCGATCTAGTATGAATGAAATATCTCCGTATGGACGCATGTTGATAGGGTTAAACGAAAAGTCGGAGAGATTATCTTCAAAGTCCAGAGTAATACCGCGTTCACACGGTCATGGTTTGGCTCGGGCCAAATTTGGCTCGGGCCGGTTTGAGTCGGAGCGTTCACACGTACGCAAGTGAATACTGTCTGTCAATTCAAATAAATTTTATTGCACAAATATCTCACAGATACTTTGGCAGTATGTCGCGAGATGGCGTTGTGTACGATTCAGAGTGTTTACTTCCGTTCCGAGTTCCATTATCAATCTTGAAAACGTGCGTCCTGATCAAATTTTTCGAATTTTTATACCGTTTTGGACTTTATTTCGTCGAAGTACACGTTCGACACTCGCGGCATCTACCGCTCAACCGATTTAGCTGGTGTTTCTGTTTCTGTTTCTGGTGCTAAAATTTGGCTCGGGCCTGGTCCGGCGTTTTCGATGGGACCAAATTGGCTCGTGCCACATTAGCACGGCCTGAAAAACCGTACGTGTGAACGCTCGGCTCGAGCCAAATTTGGCGCGGGCCTAATTGGGCTCGGGCTAAAAACGTTCGTGTGAACGCACCTTAGAGGTCAAAGAGAGGTGCCAATGCGCACTTTCTCTCTCAGACGTGTAAGTATACAAAGTCTGGTTGCGCTAGGTCAAGTAGGGGCCGAGTTACAGAGCAGAAGGGAAATATGATCAAGGTCAAGGCCAAGGTCAAATAAAGGTCGCAGTGACCTGGTTTTGGTACGCTAACACACCTTCTCCCCAAGATGCACACAAGTATACCAAGTTTGGCCGAGCTAGGTCAATTAAGGGTCGAGTTATTATAGAGCGGAAGGGAGTGTCTGCGGCGGCGGTGACTAGACAGACATGAAACCATAGCATCCCCCCCGACTTCGTCGCGGGGGATACAATAAACTAAAAGAAACCTTGAGCGACATCTGTTCGGATGTTTCCCCATCATGACTTGGAGGAGATAAATTTTTATAGTATTGTAGTTTTTATTTATTGAAAAGTTTTTATAAAAAACTTGCGTGTTGCATATAAATTTAAGTGCAACTGCACAACCTTGCTAGGGTAGTCTGTGGCTGCATGCTATCCAGAAAAATTGTGAAAGATTGTTAAATCTATGTTACAGGAGCAAAAATTGACTTACAAGTGCCTAAACAACAAAAACTTTGACCAGGAAGCATGTAACAACTATTTCGTAAACTATAACAACTGCAAGGCATTTTGGGTGAGCAAATGTTTAGTTAATCCTATGTTTAGAACATTCCGTTACACCAGTGGTTGGCAAGCGTTGGCTGTCAATCATGCTAGGTGGATAGGTCAATTCTTGTTTAAATGCAAGTAATATTATGCCTTTTGAATATATAAATGTTAGCAGAAATAGTGAGAGAATTTCATTATTTTAAAGTTTATATATTACATAAAAGTCCATTTCTGCTAAATCTTTGTATCTGCCAGAAAATTGTTCGTACAGTAACAAAAAACAACGTGTTAAGCTGGGTTTACACTATCAACTTTTTGCTGAAGAGTTGATGAGCTCGTAAACTTTTCAACTAAGCAACCGAAAGTCGGCAGTGTCAACTCGTCGAATTCTCCATAAAGTAATCCCAGCTTTATTTGCACCAGTTGTCGTTTAGATCAAATGTGCTAGATATTCCTGACAGTTCATCTTGCGATAAAAAACATTCGTGTGCAGTACATACAAACTAAAGATGACGAGTCTTTTTTTATTGATCGTTCAATGTACCATAAGGAATCAGGTGACACTGATGTATAGGTAACTTTCCGTTTCCAACTAAGTGACCGAAAGTCGGCAGTGTAAAATTTGAGCGCTCAACAAGCTGATAACAACTACTAGTTGTTATGAAAAAAATGGAACCTGTTCTAATCTCTCAACTAGGGATTAGAACAGGTTCCATTTCTTTCAACTTTCGGTCAGCATGTTGATCAAGTTTTTGCCACTCAGCCACTCCGATAGAACGTTAAAAAACTCATCAACTCGTCGAATTTGCGAGTGTAAACCCAGCTTTATTTGCACCAATTGTCATTTAGATCAAATATGTTAGTTTTCGTGACAGTTCATCTTGTGATAAAAAAAACATTTGTGTGCAGTACATACAAACTAAGATTATCAGTCTTTCTTTATTTATCATTCAATGTATCATTAGGGATCAAGTGACATTGATGTATCTAGGCTAAAAAAAAATACCAAAGTTATATGTTAACTCAATTTACCTTGATTGTTTTTTTTGTCCTCCAGAACAGTGTCAGAATTGATAGAAAGAGGAAAGGAATTCAGCCAAACCTTCCTTTACCAGAAGATCGGGAACAAATCAAAGCTGAATACATGAGCAAGCAAGGTTTAGGCTATAGATAACCTTCGTGACTACAATTATTACTGTAAAGGTACTACTTTACTGCTTATTGCCTTTGCTACTTACTTACTGTATATAGCCTAATTATTTTCATTTGATGTGAAACAAAATATCAATGATATCATTAAGCATACCTAGAATTCACCTAGGTGAATCAGAAGTGTATGTAATATAAATAACATATAAATACTTTCTAACGAATGTGAGGAAAATGAGATGTTTTAAATGTTTTGCTTGGTACATAAACTGACAAAAATCGTTATATCCATTGAAATACGCAATTATAAATATACATTCACACTTTGGAATGAAACATGGTACTCATAAGACATTTGTACTTACTTGTCATATATTATTTATTCATATTTGGTAATACGACAACACTTATAAAATAATACCAATTTCGGCTAATATATACTAATGACGATTAGATATTTTGACAGCTTACTGTTATCTTTTCTTGTGTAACACGGTTTTATTTCTTGAATTATGGTAGTTTTAAATGATATTATACACAAATAAATTTATTTGTAGTAACAAAAACTATTATTAGGAGTGAATAAAAACATTTTTTGTTGTTGAATTTGTTTTTATTCACTCCTTATATTATTTTATAAAGACCAGACTTTAAAGCTTGTTATACTGAAAACCACTTGTAATTAAATTCCAGCAGATTCATAGAAGGATCATCCCCTATGATCAGTGAGTGCCCTAGTTTGTACACCACATCTGATGATTCTTATCTGACTGATTACATAGAAGCTAAACCTTATGTACATTACTGCTGCTGTAATGTACATATTTTAGTTGTCTAGCTGGCAAAGCAGAGCAACTCCACGGCAGACCCAGTGTGCTTCAGGCATGTTGGAGGGAATCCTCATGGAGATGACAAAGTTGGTAGAATGGCCTGTGGTTGAAAGTGTGCCTCTGCGCTCACTTGTCTTATACACAGGTACTAGGTAGCTGGGTCGATCAACAATATCGCTTCGTTTTATTGGCTTGAGCCACATCTGTTAAAGTCACATATGAGGAGATGCATGACTTTATAGTTGCCTTGAAAATAGATATTACAGTGCTAAATCTGTGGTGAACGAAGCTAAATAGATGTACTAGTAGTACATTTCATTGCCCTTTCAAGATACCTATGCAAAGGCTAGGTCAATATTAATTCAAAAAAATGTGTTTGGGGGCCAAATTGTAAAAACATATTTGGAATTGCCCTCTTTGAGCCAATCCTGGTTTAGTTTTGCACAAAGGACAGCTTTCCTCCCCAGGACTCTTAATCATGAATAGGAACTGTAGATAGATGAAGCCACTTTGAGGTTTGCTGTAGTGCAGGCTGCACGACCTGTCCTATAAGAGGGGAATTTTATTTGCACCTTAAGCCTTGACCTTGATTGTCTTATTCACTTGCCATTTTATACACAAAACGAGCAGTGTACACAAAGTCATTAGGGTTTTGGTGACTGTTAGACGGAAGGGTTAGGGTTAGGGTTGACCAAAATGTGATTTTCATGGCTGTATCTGAAGAGGTCAGATGAGTTTATATATAAAAATTAAGCAAATTTTAAGTTTGTATGAGCCACTACAAGAATCTACTTTTTGTAAAGACATTCACTTATAATATGTGACCCGCTCCAGCATAATACGGACTAAGTCGCAAGTCATTGTTTTGAGTAATGAGCACGCACACATGTCAATGCTGAAAATGGCCTACCTGGACAAAAATGAGATTAAAAAAAGAAAAAGTTCCTAAGTGCATATTTAATCCGGATATATAGGTTCAGATATCTCTAGATTATTATGGTAATTTTTAATTAAAAAAAAAAAAAATATTTTGAAGGGCCCCTGACCGCTCATCCCCGACTGGGCCCCTTACTCGGAACGCTTTATCTCAAAAGCTGCATATTCCGGAATAAGTCGGGTTTCGATCTTCAAATTGCTGTAGATCGGTCAATTCTTTAGATATAGCCCAATATTATATATCATTTTAAAGGTAATTAAATGATCAATTCAGATATGCACATAACTCAATTTGTAGAATTTCCTACTTAATCCTGGTTTTGCTGGAGCGGGTCACATATATAGAAAGATACATAGACTGCATGACAGGCAACTAAGTGTTTCACTGTTTGAAATGGATACATGAAACTAGCTTACTAGATTAGCACCTTAAAACATGTTAGCAGTTTAATATGTTGTCAGCTCCTGTTATGTATATGAGAGATTGAATGAAACTATTTATGAACTTACAATATGAATGTTTTTGAATAAAATATATACATCGGTAAACTCACCACTGGCATGGGATCATAAAGAACCTTTGGCATAGATTCAGCAAGATGCCCAGCCTTGCGGTCCCACCTGGCTCCATCAACAAACAATCCCTTAATGTAGACGCCTACAAAAAAATTAAAAAGGGACGTTGCTATAACATTTGAAAGTAATATGATACTTTTGCATAGAAAATAATATATACCTGCATTTTTAGGGGTCAGGGAACTTAGCTCCCAGTTCCCAGTTCCCAGTTTCTTATTCGAATAAGGAACTAGTAACTAGGCAAAGCAGTTACCAGTTCCCAGTTCGAAATGCAACATTGAATTGGGAACTGGTAACTAGGCAAAATTACTATTAGCCTTATTCGGCCAAATTAACCCTTTGGCACACATTTATTTAATCAGTTACCAATTCGATACCCAGCTGGTAAACTAAACTGGCGAACTGGTAACTGGGCGTCAAAGGGTTAATTTGGGCTCTGAATGACTTTTAGGACCTTGTAAAGGGCCAAATAAGATCATTTAAAGGCCTATAGGCGAATAAGTAACTAGGTTTCGAACTGGTAACTGAATAAGTAGCTGTGTGGCGAACTGGTAACTGGGCGACAAGGTTAATTTGCTCTGAATGACTTTTAGGACCCTTGTAAAGGCCAAAATAAGATCATTTAACGGCATAGGCGAATACGTAACTAGGTTTCGAACTATGCTAACTGAATAAGTAGCTGGGTCAAGGGCGAACTGTAACTGGGCCGACAAAGGGTCAATTTTGGTTCTGAATGACTTTTAGGACCTTGTAAAGGGCCAAATAGATCAATTTAACGGCCATTAGCCGAATAAGTAACTTAGTTTCGAAGCTGGTAACTGAATAAGTTCAAATGTATGCATTCGAACCTGGAACTGGTAACTGCTTATAACTGCTTTGCCTAGTTACTAGTTCCTTATTCGAATAAGGAACTGGGAGCTAACTTCCCTGAGCTCACTTAGCTCGCCTTGACATCGTCAAGATGAGCTATTGCCATGGGGTGTCGTCCTACGTCCGTCCGTCCGTTCATCCGTCCGTCAACATTTGGCTACGGTCAACGATAACTCAAGAACCATTTGACCCACATGTTTCAAATTGCATATAGTTGTTACTCCTATGGGAGAGGTTTGAACGTCCTATTTTGGAGCACGCCAGTCGACCTACTTTCGAGCCACATCCACTTTTTGGCAAAAATGGAAATGGCCATAAGTCAGTTCAGGATCAACTGATTTAGCTCATTTCTGGTATGTGAATGAATAAGGACTGGCCTCAAAACATATCACACGGGTTTTTATTTTTTTTTAATTATGCAAATTAGGTCGATTTTAGCAATTCACTATGCATTTCAGTGTCTGCCTATGGTCAACAATAACTCAAGAACCGTTTGACCCACATGTTTCAAATTGCATACAGTCGTTACTCCTATTGCAGGTTTTTTTTAATCGAGATGTATATGCGCTGCCATGACACCATATATGAATGTGCTTCTCAATATGTCTATACATGCCTTACACGTGTCCATTGTTTACACATATCACCAACTTATGTACATTTTGCTTTGGTAGGTATATATTATTTTGAAATAGCATGAAGAAGAGCAGAAATTGCAGGTAGAAGAGAGACACTGTATTTTTAATTATTACCATCCTCCGGTGCATTCGTGTACTCCCGGTCCTCCAGAATTTCGTAGTCAAATGCCAGCAGGTCAATGGGAATGGTGTACTTCCTTGCGTAGTTCTGTTGAGCTCCGGTGAGGAAGGCTTGGGTGAAATAGAAGCCAGACAACCAGAACACACTGGGAGGTCCATCATCACACCAGTCCTAGAGTAAAGAATAAATCAAGATAAATTATTATTTTACACAAACATAAAAGTTATAGCTACCACGATGAATTAGAAATATCTTGGTGCCCAGTAAGTGCAAGAAATGATAATAAACATTCTTTCTACAAATACAATGCTGGTTTAGCACAAATTAGGTTACATGATTAGGCACACATTATTAGGTTTTGATATACTCAGAGTATGATGTATGCAGTTTCTATTTGCTAAATCATTAATTATGCTGTTAGAGGATGGCCACAGCATGAAAGAGCGAAAACTGCTTTTGACGATATTCTCACTATATTTAAGTATCTATGCTGATACCTGGAGGAACTTCAGACGAGCCAGAAAATCACTGACATAGCTTCCAAGGGGTTTCAATGATGGGTAACTCTTTTTCATCCACATGCCTGGCACTTTGCCCTTAAGAATACTCACAAACACTTCTTCTAGCTCTGATGACATCACAACAAGACCCTGCAGTGCCACAAAATTAGGTGTCACTTAGTAATTGCCATGTATGTGAGAATGTGTACTGTTGAGCATATCACCTTATTTTACTGTGTACAAAACGCACCGAAGACAGTGTCCGGAATACAGAAAATACAATCTATTTGATGCTTAGAAAACTAAAAGTGACAACCCTGACAGTGAAGTCTGTACACTGGATACTAGAAAATTCTATAAGAACAATACACGTTAGAAAAACGTTAACAAATACAATAGAAATTAAGAGTTTGATTGTCCTAAATAAATAGATATACTTTAGTATTTCCTAAAACAGATATAATTCAAAGGACAGAATTGAATGCCATATACTGATATAGTAGTTTCTATGATTACTCTCCCTGTCACAGCCATTTATATTCTAGACTGGACTTTAGATTAAGCATCACATCGGCATACCTTAATGGCCTTTTGTATGTTGATGAGACTTGAGCGTACAGTGGAGAGGAGCTTGTTAAACCTTCCCATCTCCTGCACGAGCACGGTGTTCATACTCTGTGTGTATTGTGTTGGATATTTGCGGAGCACTGAGTCAGTGTCGAAATTCGCTGCAAAGCACATTGGAATAGGTTATCACTATACCAAATGCATGTATAACTACACAATACCTAGACACTAGGATTATGAATTCGTTTGTGTCTCAGCTCCAAAATGTCATAATCAACACACTCAGGCTACTGCTGCTTGTGACAATGTGTTAGTATACAACCACCACTCCTGCTGCCATCCTTATCTAGATCAGATATAATAAATCAATTACTACTATGTATAATATAACTTACGTGGTAATTTTGCTAAAATGTCGGTTGCCACTTCAGAGACAACCTGATCACTGGATTTTCCTCCTGCTGAAGATGCTTTTGCCTGAAGTATTTGTGAAAGAATTGATAAAATAAAGCCCATAATAAACTAGAAAGGGCAGTTGTCGCCAACTACATGTATCCCCCGTGATCTAGTATGAATGAAACTCTGTAAGGACGTAGAAGGTAGGTAAAGTTAAATAAGTCACAAAGACAAAGGTTTGTTACACAACTCATCTGCCTGAGATGTGCAAAGTATGTTAAAATTGGTTGCCTAGGCGCACACCTTCTTTCCAAGATGTGTAAGTATACCAAGTTTGGTAGCGCTAGGTCAATTAGGGGCCGAGTTATAGAGCGGAACGGAAATATGATCAAGGTGAAGGTCGTAGTGACCTGGTTTTGGTACGCGACACACGTTCTCCCCAAGATGTGTAAGTATACCAAGTTTGGTAGCGCTAGGTCAATTAGGGGCCAAGTTATAGAGCGGAAGGGAAATATGATCAAGGTCAATGTCAAGGTCAAATAAAGGTCACAGTGACCTGGTGTTGGTACGCGACACACCTCCCCAAGATGTGTAAGTATACCAAGTTTGGTAGCGCTAGGTCAATTAGGGGCCGAGTTATAGTGGAAGGGAAATATGATCAAGATCAATGTCAAGGTCAAATAAAGGTCGTAGTGCTCTGGTTTTGGTACGCGACACACCTTCTCCCCAAGATGTGTAAGTATACCAAGTTTGGTAGCGCTAGGTCAATTAGGGGCCGAGTTATAGAGCAGAAGGGAAATATGATCAAGATCAATGTCAAGGTCAAATAAAGGTCGTAGTGACCTGGTTTTGGTACGCTGCGCACCTTCTCCCCAAGATGTGTAAGTATACCGAGTTTGGTCATGCTAGGTCAATCAAGGGTAGAGTTATAGAGCGGAAGGGAAAGTGTCTGCGGCGGCGGCGAGCGGCGGCGGCTGGACAGACATGAAACCATAGTATCCCCGCCGACTTCGTCGCGGGGGATACAATAATGCGAAAACAGACGCGACAGCTGCACAATATACTTATCAATAATAAATTTGTTTTATATCCCTACTATTTGTGAATCTGTGTATTATCTGTCAAATCTTATTAGGAGCTAACACTCTAATAGTTAAAATAAAATAACATACATAATTTTCCATTTATCTACATTAAACTATATACACAGGGGAAATTTTAGGTAATGAAGGAAAGTTTGGGAGTAAATGAAACATGCAAAAAGACACCAAGCACACAGACAAACAAAGCAAATGACAGTAGATCTACAGCAAATTGAACCAAGTGTGTAAACAGAGTGAGTCAGAGTGTTACACAGGTACCGTTTATACCAGTGTAAAAAGTATACTGGGTAGTTCATCTACAAGTTATGGTTCCAAAATTACATAATCACCTCGTGTACCTACGTTAAGTTTGATATTTAGATATAGTAGCTAGGTATGATCACTCATTGTGCTAATGCAAACTAATGCTCATGAACTGTATTTTTTCAAATTCGATATGAAATGGTTTCCCATGCTGTCATTGATCTCCTTTGTTGATGGTGCCTCTTCGTTGAGATGTATTGACTGATACAGGATTACCACACAGGTTTTTGTTTTGAAACCTATTCATGCATTAAAATCGATAATTTTACACGGATACATAGAGCATGTGTGAAATCTTGGCCAATTGTCTCAGCAAACGGCTACGCAACCAATCGTTTACCTTCGCGCATGTAACATTATTATACAATAACAAATTTAGTGAAAAGAATGTTACTATCTTCCAAGTAACCTGTTGATTCCAGTCATAAACTCTTCTGAAACCAAGCAAAAGTGCCACCACATTGCTTATACACATTTAATTGGCCACATTGTCCCCCGGCAGACAATTGAGGATTGTGTGTGCGTGTGCGTGTGCATGTGAGCAAACAAACAGGCAACTAAAGCCCTACAGCTTCATGTCCCACTTAGAATGATCATGAAGAGGATCAACTACCAAAGCACAGAACCATAATCAACACGGTATAGATACCAACGAAGACGAACACTAATCAAGCATACACTTTGCCTACAAAGGCACAAGATCTCCACTAATATAAGATGCAGTGGAATGGGTTCTACACAATAGTAATGTATAGGAAATGCATTAGAAAACATCTAATAGCATATACAGAGGCAGCTAGAAGACAAGGAAACACTTCACATTAAGACACAGTTGAGCTGTCATACCCGATATCCATCTGCCACCTTGATCTGCACAGCATATTAAAAAGTCATTAGTGAATTAAGTTCATTAACTAAATATATGCTAGCCTTTAACAACAATACTCTTTCTTTAATTTATTTAGCAATTAGTAACATATAATTCTTGAATTACACTACATTCTCAAAGTTAGGCGTTTATAGAGTACTATTAGCATGTGTTATTTACTCAAATCATGATGCATTTATTCAAATAAAAGATTAATTACTGAAGAGAAGAATGATGACAAGTATGTACGTTACCTGAGTCAGCATGATGTTGTCAAACATCTGCTTTGTTTCTGCCTGATCTTTAGTGATGTCAGCATTAGCATGCATGCCAAATACACCTGGTGGAGTGACTATTGGGAGGCTGCGTGTGTACGTGATGTAGCTATCATACTAATAACACAATAATACAGCAAAACATTAATGACATGATTTCATCAATAACAATGAAAACAATCAATCAAGTAAAATTATTTTTCAGCTTCATGTCCATAATCTGATTATGGTTGCCACAAATATTAGTAGCATATAGTTCCATACATGGGCATTTTCTCACCGGATCGCGAGGCGCCGAGGCAGCTCGTACATTATAATGCTCCACTAAGATCTATCTGCAGGTGCTAGATCACCACTTCCATAGTGATGACTATGCTAAGTGCTATATAATGTTGTATAAGTCTGTGTAACCCACAGATCTACCAGACATCATGTTATTTGCATTACCCTTCAAGTAAACCCTTAACTATGATGGATAAATAAACAGGGGGCATCTCATTTATCATCTTCACGGGAGAAACAACATTCAGCATTATTTGCATTCAACAATAATCATAGTTTGTAAATGAAGATACAGAGATTTTTCTGGGAACCAACATGCGAGCTTACATCTCCATCTGGTGGGGCGTGAAACACTCCACTTGGTTCGAAATTGTAGCTGGTTGAGAGCATGCCATTGCAGTAGAAGCGATTCAGCTGCGTCATAAGCGTACGTCGATCCCAGTCATCGGTGACTCTGCCACCATAGTTACACTCGCCAGTTAGGTAGCGGATCGCATCGTACGGTATCTCCTACACACAGAACGCACGTTCTTAGTGACGACAAAACATATTCCTGAGGGCTTAGGGGCAAATTTTTACTTAAAAACCGTTGACATTCAGATATGTCTCACATCCATAATTTTCGAACATTAGGTGGACTAGGACAAGGAAAATTAGGAATCTCTTTGGTAAATATGCCCAACGGGGGGCTAGTAGAGTCTGCACACCGACCTCGTACTGATTAAGGAACATGAGCAGTTGCTGGGCACTAATCCTCAGGTCCGTCTCGTTAAACTCATAGGGAATATTCCAGCCGATAGGACCAAACTTCCTTCGCTCCTGCACTAATGCGTGGAAGAAGCACAGCCCATACAGCAGAGGCTTAAAGGCTGTCTGCAAAAGAAGAAAAGAAGACAAGGTCTTCACATGTTAAAGAACGCATCTGTTATCACTACGTGACTATCGTACGTAAGGTAAGACACGATATAAAATATATCAATACGAGCAAGAACAAAGGTTTTTTTACGAGTTTATCACAAGTGATTATCCTTATCTAGTGAAACAGAAGATTTCTCACAGGCTTTGTACAGCCCTGGAAGAACTCGGCCTCGCATATTGGGTCACTAAGGTAGGATCGGATAACATTAGCTCTCAGTCCTTTCGGAGGTTCATTCGTCATTTTCACACCATTCTGCAACACCGACACTGGGAAGTTCTCAGATGGATAGCTTGTGAGCCAGAGCCGGAAGTCTGGATGAGTTGTCTCAGGGGTGAGTTCCTGGATGGTACAACGTATCAGTTTATTGTTATATAGAGGGGGAAAATCCGTATGAGTACCAAAAATTCAGCCATTCACGCATTAAATGTATTTTTGAATAGAACAGTGTTAAACAGTCAATTATGTTGAAGTTATTTTAAGAATATAACATGTATAACACACATATAATGCTAATTACACTGCTGGCAAAATAATATATAGCATAATATAATGTATCTATAGTTGGTGTAATAAAATGTCCAGTGTCTAGATAAAATATTAATTTAGACAAACTTGCTAAACAACAAAATTAACGTTTACTTATAATACATCAGAGCTCCACAATACCTCACAGATCTTCTCCAGTGTTGACATCCATGACACTGCCAGATGACAGTTTTGAAGAACCACCCATGAACCATCCTTTACACCTTGTTCAATCAGTTTAATAGCAATTGGTCCTTGACCTTGACCAAGTGACAAGGAGTTGAGCTTTGCACCTCCAAATCCCTATACAGCAAAGTGTGGATAATTAGAGAATAGAGAAGCTAGAAAGGGATGATGAGAGACTTTTGCAGTCAGACTGAGTCTGCATTTCATGATTTTGAAATGAAAAGTAAACTTATTTCTACCAACTTCTATGTTTAGTCATTGTCACTATTCATTTCCTATGAATATTACCATGTCATCAGCAAATTTGAGAAGTGATGCGGTTGGATCTGCTCCAGGAGACAGTACAAAGATGATAGCAGTGCAGCAGTGGCTGTCCTGGAAGGTCTTTGGAAGGTCGAATGGTGGTGGTTCAATAAACCTCTTCCCAAGCCTGTTACTGACAAATTCCTGCACTGCTGGCACTATCTGCACATGGACAAACAAAATCAGTGCCACACGTTTGAATTTTAACCACCATCATCACCAGCAAGGTTTTCTTAATAACATCATAACCTGTTTCCAGTCTATGCCAATATCTGTTATTAGACGCACAGCTAGCCAGATGTGGGTTATAGCCTTCCCTGCCCTGTACCCTTGCTGGATATACTACAGAGGCTTGTGGCATGAGTCAACTGGCTCCCAAAGTTGGGTCATAGTTGCATATATGCATACTTGACATACTATTTACTAAATTATGCCACACTTAAAATGTGATCAATCTTATGAAGTTATATTTTCCATACATAGCACAATATTATGGCCCTTGATGACGTATCAACTGCATGATTCTTACCTTGTCAGGTCTAATGCACCTGAGCACTAGAAGTTTCTGGAACATATCAAGTTTGTCATCCCATTCTCCAGGGAGGACTTCAAACTGTGGCTCCTAAAAAATACAAGTGACACAGCATGAAAAAACGTGCTTGGACAGAAATCAATGCGAATTGGTTGGGCCAACATTGACACCCTAAGCAAAAAGCTGTTGGGCCAACGAAAGACACCTAAATATAACATTGGGCCAACGTTGGCATGTGCTGAAATAAGCCATTACCCCAATGGCTGCATTCTATCTGGGAAACGTTTGCTAATAATTAGAACACAAATGGGAGAAATCAATGTATTTGAAATGCGTGCTTCAAGCATTGGCTTAAAACTTCCTATAGCTCTCAAACACACACACACACACACACACACACACACACACACACACACACACACACACACACACACACACACACGCACGCACTCACACTCATGCACATACACACATCCAGAGTGAATGAAAACACTTGTCTTATTCATACATTGTTACCTACCACACTATCGTAGATGGATTTCCAGGCTTCCCTGAGCGGGATGAATGTTTTCCTGATTGAGTTAAATGCTGGCAGCTCATCCAGCCTACAGAGCTCATCCCATGCCTTGGATGGAAGCCAGATAGCTGGGTTTGAGTGTGGATTATCGAGTCCTACGCCACCCGTCAACAGGAATTTCCACTCATCATTGTGCACCTCCCCTCTTGCAGTCAGTAGGTTAATGCACAGGAGCAGGGAAAACAGCAGCTGCGTGCAACAACAACATAGTCATAGTTATACTTTACAGGATATTGGTACATGGTATCATAAACATATCTATTCAAGATATGGTATTGATATGTCCATGACAATGTATATACATTGACTTATGTATGTGCGTGTATGTTTCATTGTTTTTGTGTGTGTTTGTTTGCCTGCCCGTCTGTCAGTGCAGAGCAGTCTACTATGCATTATGCACACATAATGCATGTACCAAAACTCTGTGCATCAATAACCATGCATAAACATGATAAAAGGTAAAATCAGAGAAAAATCACGAAAGGGTCTTCAACTCTCCAGAAATTAAATCCAAATATGTTTGTAAAGGGTTTTGGACGTGTATAATTATATATTACCATTACACTGCTAGTTCACAGTTCTACAATAGCAATGTAGATAAATGAAGTTAGAAATGTCTCATTGACACTACCTATAGCCTGTTACTACATTAAAAGACACTGATAATGTTTTAAACATCAAGAGATATTCTAACAGGTATCTTGTCATCGTGTCAGAAGACACGTACACTGCCAATTCACACTGTAAGTATTATATTTAGGAACTATAATATTGAACCAATTAGAACAGTTTAATACCTTGTCCTTCTCAAACAATGACCGGCACACATTGCAGTAGAGGGAATAGGTGAAATAATCCTTGAGATTCTCCAGTCTTGTTGCTAAATCATCACTCCGCTCAGAGTTGTCAATGGACATGATGAAGAGTCCTAGACCACACATACTCATTGTTTTGAAATAAAGGCTCAATTGTACATTTGCAGCAGCAGAAACTCACATTATACTTTAATATTGAAGCTCCATAGACAAGTACAGTTACAGTAATAGAGCCCAGAAAATAAATATAGAACAATATCCCAGTCCCATGCAACCTGCTATTACATTACTATTGCAAAAAACAACTAATTTTAAATATATAGTATATATACACACTTTTTTTAGAGATCAATATAGACTAATGTTAAGCAAGATTGATTTAGTGTCAACCATATTTATCCACATACTATTTAATACATACGGTTTGCTATGTACTGCATGTGCAGTCTCCTGGTGCCAATACATGAATAAAACCACACATGTCACCATGGATATAGTGAATAAACGTGTAGAATGTAACGACGAGCTCACTAAAAATACTCATGTAAAAAAAACTTACCAATGAACCATGGTAGTGAGTACTGATACATGGGCTCAATGTTTGCAAGATCAGCAATTGAGAAGAACAGAATCGAGGAATGAACAGCAATTGGTTTGTAGCCCATGCGAGTCTGATCAATTAGCCTCTCTGTCTCTTCTGCAATAGCCTATTGGAATGAATGAAAACATGTATAGTTTATATTGAAACAAATTCATAAACTATAGATATAAGCATTAGCTATTGAAAACTCCTATTGCACTTATAATATGGTAAATACCATTTTAATAGAAAAGTTAGTCACCCAATGTTAGCATGGCAATTTTCATGCTACCATTTTTTCTTATCCTACTGTCCTAACACCGATTTTAATATTTAACAAGTACAAATGCAAATACCTGCTTTTCCGATATCTCATTTGCAAGGACCTTTGATGATGACAACACTTTAATGGCAGTTTCGTCCTCAAGGATATTGCCTTCTGAGGATGACAGTACCTCCAAAATCCTGTCTTCGATCTCTTTCAACTGCCTTTATGGATTTCAAAATCCACAAATAGTTGGTGTAAATTATTTTTTTAAATATTACCTGACGCAATTTTGCATTTAAAAAATTGACTGCAAAATACACCATGTTTCAAGTTTAGTGGTACACGAAAAAGCATATTAAGTCAATTAGTGTCTACCAGATAACGGTGTTTACAGCCAACTAACATGACTAAGTTACCTTTTATTATCAGCACTCTGTATAATAAGTGCACTTTTCTCTTCTTCTAACTCAGGCCTCTCTCTGGCCACCACGATCCCTAACAGCTGATCACCAAGTCCGTCTGGAGTGATCATGAAGTTTAACAAGGTCACCTAGCCAGTGAGAATAGAAATATAAAGTACATCCATTA
>NW_014577331.1:118955-128046 GCF_000485595.1 Priapulus caudatus | reverse complement strand
AGATATATGTGCGACTCAATACTGGGCATGTTTGAAGCAAGCATCAACCTTTTATTGTTACTCCTAAGTTCCCTAAACATTAACAGCACTAAAAAATACTACAGAAACACAAATATTCATGTGTTCAGATGATTATCAGTGGTTTCACAGGTATGTTCGTACACTAATCAAACTACTTCGAAATAAATGAAAGTGTCAATGACATCGTAGCTCACCACAAAAAATGACACAAATGAGTGAGTGAGAAGATGTCAGTTTTAATTCAGCAACCATCGACGTACATTTTAGAAACGAAGAGTATATATGGGAGAACTCCCATTTTATACTCTTGATAATTATGTGTAATTTTTTATTTGAAAATAAATGTTTGAGATGTGAAAGTCTGAGATGAGGGCGAGTGATGGCGTTACAGCTAAATGATCGTTATTTAACGTTTTTATAATATTCAGATTTAGGCACTGCCTAAAAGCGGAGCTCCCGATGTGTAACGTGTAAGATTGAGAGGATACGCTTATTCCACGTAGCTGCTGTGTACCACGTGACAATGGTGTTTCCCTGCCCATAACACAACTTTTGTCAAAGGTTAATTGGTTGCGTTGGAAGTGTTTACTTCGTATGAGTTTTCCTAGGCGGTAGCACACGGTTGCCATCTGTATATCGCAATAATAATTTATAAACCAAAATGAATCACAATTTGTGATGGTAGATGGCGCTATCCCCGCTTTGTAGCGATGGCGTTCGAAATAAATAGGTTATGCTGCGTTCCGACATGTTTTGTAAAACTTTACTCTAATATAGACGTTTTATCGGCAGGGTAGAGAGGAAATAGCAATTTTGCATTAAAGATATTGTCAATGAAATCTTGTGAAACGAACCAGACAAATGTGACACCACAGACTGTTTGTTATCTGCGTTTTTTGCATAAATTGCATAAACCTACCTAATTTGCATAATTTTTTTTTTTAAATATCAAAACCCCTAGCCCTCACATAACATTCACATACCAAAAATGAGCAAAATCCGTTGAACCTGAACTGACTAATGGCAATTCCCATTTTTGGCAAAAAATTGCTGTGGCTCGAAAGTACGTCGACTGCGTGCTCCAAAATAGGACGTTTAATATGGGAGCATAGCATGCAGTAACAACTATACCCAATTTCAAACATGTGGGTGAAACGGTTCCTGAGTTATCGTGGACCGTAGCGAAATGTTGACGAACGGACGGACGGACGGACGGACAGACGGACGGACGACGACCCATGGCAATAGCTCAGCTTGACGATGTCAAGGTGAGCTAAAAATTACCTGAGGGTCAATCATCAGTGGCCAGCGGCGCGAATTGCTGATGATAATTCCATTGTCAACAGAAAAGCTGTCAGTAGGCAAGCCAGCAATATTCCAGGCCCTGATTGCCACCTGTTCACCCAGTGTATCCCTGAGGGAGAACCCATCACTGCACGGGATGCGCAGCTGCTTGCAGACAGATATCCACTCAGTCACCTGGTCTTGTCTATATCCAGAGGTGAACGCACCAAGGTACGCTACCACGCCGGCTGAGATTAGTACATCACCAGTCAGGTTCAGGTACCTGAAATGTTTGTCAAAAATCGTAAAGACAATAGGTGATGATTATTGATACTACGTATAGGAGGTACTCATGGTGATAAAATATGTGAAACCTTATACATGTATGATGCATGTTACATTATTAACAATAAAGATTTCCCATATTGTGTACAGATTTTACATATCATATCGTATGGCTGACTAAATCTTTCCGAGCATTTGGTAAACATGCCTTTCGCTCAATTCCTTCGCTGACTGATTCCACCGATCCTTCTCACCACCAAGGCCACCGATGAGCTTCTCGGCACGATCTAGCTTCTTGCTACACAGATCTACTTGGGTTTCTAAATGAGCTTTCTTGCGCTTATTTTCCTCCAGTGTTTCCTCAAGCACCTTGAGTTTATCTTGAACCTATCCAGAAAGGATCATCAGTAATTAGTCTGCACAATTCTATGAATTAATAATTATTACACAACATAATATAATAATGTAAACCTCTTTCAGGGCTGCACGCTTCTTCTCTAGAGCAGCCATGGCTGTAGCCAGTTCCTGCTCTGCTCCTGCCAGGGCCAGCTTTTTCGGTGCGACTACTTTGGCGACACGGTCATAAGCTTCCATTGCAAGGACCCACCTGCACAAACCTGTGAGTAAAATTCTCTTGCTTACTATGTTGACAAGTCTGTCAATGTGTATTACTCATACTTGGCATAAAATCACAATATAGCATTTTTTGAGGGCTCTTTGTATGTTTGACTACCTGTAGTTCGATTGCATTTATCACCATATCGTAAGTGTCTTTTTCATCTCTATGCAAATCCACATATCTGTTACTGATGTGTATATGCATGCATCTACCACTAGCATAATTGCTGACTGTGTAGCCTTTTTAACAGTGTGTTAATTGCTACAGTAAGCACATTTCTGCATATGCCTGTCTAATATAGAAAGTACCTACATATTGTACTTATAATATAAAGACAATCAAATGGGAACCTTCAGCAGCAGTGGAGGCTGATTTAATCTTATCTGCATCAAAATCAGGATTTGTGCAGTACTTCGTACGAATCACCTTGATAACTGGCCCTGGAATGTTGTCCTGAACAAAAAGTGAGAATAGTGAGAAAATACATACATATGATGCATTTGCTACTATACGTAGATATAGACGACTCAATTGAAGACAGAACCTATTTTGATGACAGATATTACGGTAGTACAACTACCACTATCACTACTACCAATTGTAATATAATTTCTATGTCATTAAATATTCTATTACAATAATAACTTATACCTATACAAATAAATGGGTTTTGACTTTACACTCACTTTGTCATATGTAGACAATGAATCTAGGAACTTCATGTCACCAAGAAGTCGCTTTGAGGGCCCCCAGTAATCTTCAATTTTTTTCCCTAAAACCAACAAAATGACGATAATAAACACAAGTTATTATATCACACCATTATTAAAGCAACAACATTGGCCAATGTTAATGTCAAGCGTGATCAGCAACAATATTTACACTCATCAGTAAGACCAATGTCATTATAGAAATAGGAGGATTGACCTTGGTTATAACTATAGTATTTTGTGTATTTTTACACAGGTAACATTGTGTTACAATTGCTAGAATTAGAGGAATTATAATTAATTTAGTGGGCAATATACAATGATTTCGTTGCGAGAAACGTGCTTATACACAAAGTGAAGCATATTACCTGAACCAGAAGGGTCGGGGATCCTATCTGGTTTGGATAATTTGAGAATACAGATGGCTTCCATGACAAGTTTCACACCAGCTGGTGGGCTCTTCATAGATTTCACCATTGTGATGTCCTAGCAAATACAGCCATTATTTATACAAGGGTAATACTTGTAAGAACTATTCTTAATAATGATGCAAGTTATGTGCACCAGTATATAAACAAGCATTACTTTTGTTTTGATACATACTCAAATAAAATTCGATACAAAAATGAACCTAGAGTTCATGAAGCCCTTTCCTTACTGTAATTAGAATATAACTCCAACACATTTCTTTCCATGCACAGGCACCTCAAGAACATTATATTGACAAATCCTACTATGGCTACCAATAAAATAACAAGGTCAGGAGATGTGATGCTATTAGGGCATACGTTCTGTGTAAGGGTGTTGAGTGCAGATAAGGCCCCATTCAGGATGGGTATGGCTTCAGCAAGGTCAGCATCACATTCATCTTTGATGGCTTTGGCTGCGCTGGCTTGCTGGTTGGCCACTGCTTCATCTGCTTTCACAACCTACAATAGTGATGCAATCAAGCTAGAAACATTTGATGCACATGCACACTTATATCAGCAAAGCATCCAATAATTAATGTCTGTTTCCTGTTTACCCTGTTCACTTCCAGTTGTGCTCAACATCGAAAACAACCCTTGTCTCAGAGGGTTTGATGAATTGTGGTTTTTATATTTCACATTTAAATTCTGGAGCTTTATTGCATTTATTGAAAAATATTTCAATATTCAAAGCCCCCTTCCTGTGGGTCAAGAGACAGTATACTCTCAGTTTCATGTACCTTTCAATATCGTCATAGAGATAGGCAGCCATCTAACTGAAACTGTTTCCCATTGGCTTCACAATACAATTAATTCAATACCTTAACATGAACACGAGGACTGTGGATAAACTATTATTACTTGTCCAGTTACTATCTCTTCACTACCACATTTTCAACTGCACTGATAATGCATTTTTTTACAATGACACCTTATATTGATAGGGAAAGCTGGCTTAAGACTTGCCAAAAATATTTTTGACAGCCAGTTAAGTAATCAAATAGAAGAACAAGAATAGAAGAACAAGAATAGAAGAATTCAGTACTACCTTTTCTACTTTGGCCACCTCAATAGAGTCCTTCTCTACTATGACCATTATCTCATCCACTTCTTTGCTGGCTACAACCAGCTGGGGCTGGAGGGCTGTCAGTTCTTCCTGCATGGTGGACACTTGTGAGGCAGCAGAGTGGAGCTTCTCTAAACCTATCTCATATCTGCGCTTTGCCTTCATCACTTCCCTAGTGAAACAAAATGCTAATGTATTATCATACCAAGTTATAAGCAATGCTAGCATTATGCACAGTATCCATACATAAAGCTAATATATGTATATTACTGCACAGGTGAATTTTCTAGTAGGTTCACAGTAGAATAGTACTGTGTCCAGGTTGATTTAATTGGCAATTTAACTAAATTGTTAACATTGACTTACCCTCGATTTTTATCCAATAGCACCTTGAACGTATTTATGAGCTCAAGGTATGAGGTTGGTGTCACGTAGTTGTGCCTTTCCAACTCCTGAAAGTATGTAGACACCTTTATGCACACAGCTTCAACAACAATATCCATCCTTATTAAATCTAGTTCATCTGCTCAGCCTCGTAGACACGCAATACAAGACTGTGCCAGTTTGCTTTTATTGCAATCCAAGTAACAGCTAAATTGCGCTCATGTCATAGGGTCTATGTCCCCCAGGGTACTGCCGGAACATACCCTGGGTACGGTCCGGTATACCAGAACGTACCCTGGTGACCTGGTCACTATTTGATATGGTTAGGGTTAGGATTAGGGTTAGGGTTAGGATTAGGTTTAGGGTTAGGGTTCGGGTTAGGGTTAGGGAGTATGCGTAGGCGAGTCCTTATACTCGTTAGTGGAGTAGGCTAGGTACGGTCCGGCATATAATATAGTACCAGGGTACATTCCGGTATACCGGACCGTACCCAGGGTACGTTCCGGCAGTACCCCGGGGGACATAGACCCTATCAGCCTAAATTGCCTCCAGCTCGATCTAATCTCAAACGAGTTTTGACATGGCTTCGACAGCACCTCTCCTACACAATTAGAAATTAATAGGTTCTTTTGGTCATAATGTGGTGACGACTTTTTTTTAAATTTTAGCATGCACAGTGCTAACCACAACATATACCTACCTGATGAAATCTGTTAGACAGTTGCTGCGTGCTGGTGTGAAATCTTTTGCACATGACAATGCAGCCTTGTCTAGTGTCTTCTTCCATCTCTACATCCTCCAAGAAGCGGGTTGCCACTGCCTCTAAAGCATCCTCTGGCCAGGGCTGGAACCAGTCTATAGTGCAGCAGTTGACAAGTGAAGGAAACTTTCGTAGCCGATTTCTAAATGCATCACCTACAATAAGGAATGAGATGAATGCATATGAATGTCAATATGAAGGTAGAATGAAAAGACATTCTGCATTACTTCTTGGAAAAAATACAAATTTTAAATACATTTAATTGTGCATACAATTTTTAATGTCAAATTCGACATCTATCACAAGGTTTAAAGACTGCTAAAGTCCAATTTATTGCTGATGCAAACAATTTAGGCTGTGGCAAACGACATGGCATAATTTAATCATTTTGTTTTACTTGACATGATGGGTCCCATAAAGTAATAATATTATTACCATAATCTTAGGTTAGACTATTCGACTTAACTAGATAACTTGATTTAATATGTTCTCATTTGAAAGTCTTCTAATTACCTTTGTTACTGTTAAAAAACAGTTCCTATCACAAATTATTAAAACAAATTGTTAGAAGATGCATGTTTTACCAATTGGGCTCATAGCCAACACGATGTGCAACTGGTCTCGAACTCTCTGAATGAACATGTTGAAGAGGGCAATAGGCGTCCCATCTGTCTGTTTGCATTTCTCTTTTTGTCTGCAATACAAAATAATGCTATTATGCAAATATGCGCTTAGGTGGTAACTTAACATCAGCAACAGTAACATCCACTACACTACCAGGAGTATCATTAAAAAATATTCCTCACTATCTTCTCCTGATCTATTAAATGCTCAGAAAAGGCAGTTATTTTAGTATCTTTCACCCGATATTAATCTAGGTAGCATAAAATTTATTTCTGGTTTATGAGCAAATTCTGTCAAAAATAGAATCCCTCCGAATACACTCTAGAATGTGCTCTTTGTTATGTAATACGTGATACCAATGGGGCCCGAGCTTAGAGAAAATATAATGGTCTTACTTGTCAATCTGACGCATTCTTTCACATATTTCTTGCTTCTCATCCAGAGCAAACAGGTTTGGTACTTCCCCAGCATTCAGCAGGTTGTTAATATCTTCCAGAAAAGATTCCTCTTTTATCTAGTCGATCAAAATGAACAGAACCAACTCTGCCTCAATAAAACACAGAGTTAGAAGACATCCAGAAATCATCTTTTTGGGTAATGTAAATGTTAAAACATTGAGTTCTGATGATAATGCCAAATACCCATTTTATTGGCAATGCGCTGCTATGTCATGTATGTTGAAATGTAATGAAATTTTACATCAGGTACAAAAAGGTAGGAAATATATTGGCACAATTTATAATGCTTTCGTGAATTTTTTTTTCTGTTTACATTAATTAGCTATAGCGAGATAGAGAGCAACAGCATGTTTGCTATATGTATAGTATATCTAGTTTTCAGGTACCATGTGACAAATCATGTGTGTAGATATTCACACAGTCGTGAGATAAAGTAGGTAAACTATCCTGTCTAAAATCGTTCTGCAGTATTTTTTTAACTGTTTAGTGTATCATGACTTTATAAGTGATGGTATATATAGGCTGGCATGCAGCTTCTTCTTTAGAAAGTCGCAGAGGCGAACCTGTGAGTCAGCAAACAGAAAGACAGCATCCTGGTCTCCTACTGCAGACTGGCGAATAATTTTCTTCAGATCTTCTCTCCATTCCACTGACGTGTAACCTTTGCCAATCTCAACCTGTACATGTTACATAAATAATTACCTCATGTACGTGTATGTGTATCTAATAGAATATAGTGATTAATCCAAGCTGCTGGACGATTCATTGGTCTTCTAGCAATAATTTTTTTTAATTATCAACATAACTTAATTATGCTGCCATGTGGCCTACTGCCGTGTGTGTATATGGATCCTTTGGTAATATCCAACCATTTTAGATAGGAAACGTTTACTATAGAATCTACTCTGGAACATACACATACATACAAACATACACAACTAATTTCTGGTGTTATTTTACATACGATTTATGTCTAACGTAATCAAATAGGTGTATAATACGTGGATGCACCTGGCACAGGTTGGCATCAGCCATATGAGCTGCAAGGCGAGTAAGGGACTGTCGGCCAGAACCACCGATTCCCACCAACAATGCGTGACTTCTTGGCTGCTTCAAGATGCGTGATATGCGGGCAACATGTTCAATTGCAAACCTGTGCATAATAAATGGATTTGCATTAACATCACGAATGGCTATCAAGCCAGAGAGACAGCCTGACAGAAATAGAGAGACAGTGACAGACAAACGGAGAAGTAGATGGATAGAATGCAAGACAAAAGGATGAACACACAAGCACGCATGCACGCACACACACACACACACACCACACACGCACTCCCGCACGCACGCACACACACGGACAGACAGGCAAATATAATCAATACAAGATTTCACTTCGCAGATAACAAATTAAACAAATGAGTAGCTACGGAGACGAAAGAAAAATATACAAACGCTATACATAATCAACAAGATGTAAATATGGCAGTAAAATGAAATTACCTAAACATGACAAGGTTCATTGGCTTTTTGCTCATATTGTTGAATTCCTCCAGATATCCTTCGACCACCACTCTCAGCTTGTCTAAATCATGCACCTCCATGTAATGTTTGCTGCATGAGAAATTCAAGGCTTAACATGCTTGAAAAATCACATAATATATTCATAAAGAATGTAAATAACTATAGATTCCACCACCATTATTTTGTAACCAGATTAAACACATTTTAAAGCTTAGAACACAAAATTTTGGGAAATGACAATGGTTAGTTCAGGGTTAACACATATTTGGTCATTCTTTTTGCTAGACTACCTGTAGATATGATTATAAGCTCCACCAAACTTACTGCTCAGTTATGGCATCACATAGAGTCATATTAACATGACAATACATGCACACGTATCTACTATTGTATAGTTCTAGACTGTATCACCTACAGGGTGTAAGTATAGTAAGAATATATACCAAGAAAAAAAGCTACCTGTTGCTCTTTGGATCTGAGAAGTCACAGTACAGCAGTGCTCTCATGTCAGACTCGTGTACTTTCCCATCAGCATCAGCATCCAGTGAAGCAAACAGTTGATCAAAGTCTGTACTAAGCGTCTCTTTAGTGACATTCCTCACACAGTTGAATAGCCAATCTCTGTCGTGGTCATCCACGAGGCGATCATAATACACTCTGAACACCTGCAGAAATTTAAAAAATGTAAATTTACATTTACTTGATTTCCTATTAATTGACATAAGACCTGATTGAGGTTCAAGTACCAATTAACCTCAAAATGCTACTTGTTTACGTATATATTTGCAGTGATATTTAATGTTCTATGGAACTTCTGAGGTATATTGAAAACCTATAGGCAACTTTGGGAGGGTCAGGGACGTTAGGCTGAGAGGGTCTATGTCCCCCG
>NW_014577331.1:86713-118945 GCF_000485595.1 Priapulus caudatus | reverse complement strand
GGTGGCCCGTTCGGGCCACTGGAAAAAAAAGTTAGTGTCGAGCCTTGCCTAACCCTAACCATATATCAAATAGTGACCAGGGTACGTTCCGGCAGTACCCTGGGGGACATAGACCTTATGAGCGGAAGTTAGCTCCCAGTTCCCAGTTCCTTATTCGAATAAGGAACTAGTAACTAGGCAAAGCAGTAATTACCAGTTCCCAGTTCCCAGTTCCTCATTCGAATAAGGAACTATAATAACTAGGCAAAATAAGCAGTTACCAATTCCCAGTTCGAAATGCAACATTGAATTGGGAACTGGTAACTAGGCAAAATAGTTACTAGTTACTTATTCGGCCAACCTTTGGCACACATTTATTTAATCAGTTACCAGTTCGATACCCAGCTACTTATTCAGTTACCAGTTCGAAACCTAGTTACTTATTCGCCTATATATGCCATTAAATGATCTTATTTGGCCCATTACAAGGATCTAAAAGTCATTCAAACTGTTTCGAACTGGTAACTGAATAAGTAGATGGGTGGAAAACTGGTAACTGGGCAACAAAGGGTTAATTTTGGCTCTGATTGACTTTTAGGACCTTGTAAAGGGCCAAATAAGATCATTTAACGACATAGGCGAATAAGTAACTAGGTTTCGATCTGGTAACTGAATAAGTAGCTGGATGGCGAACTGGTAACTGGGCGACAAAGGGTTAATTTTGGCTCTGAATGACTTTTAGGACCTTGTAAAGGGCCAAATAAGATCATTTAACGGCATAGGCGAATAAGTAACTAGGCTTCGAACTGGTAACTGAATAAGTTCAATGTTGCATTTCGAACTGGGAACTGGTAACTGCTTTGCCTAGTTACTAGTTCCTTATTCGAATAAAGAACTGGGAACTGGGAACTGGTAACTGCGTTGCCTAGTTACTAGTTCCTTATTCGAATAAGGAACTGGGAACTGGGAACTGGGAGCTAACTCCCCTGAGCTACTGGGTTAGTAAATGGTGGATTTTACGTGTTGCTATGAGTCATACTGCTGTGTATATTAGATATAATGTTACACAGGCATCACACGAGCACACGTGTGCACACATGCACACATTCATACACCTGCAAACAGTTATGGCAGTCACCTCATGAACCCAGAGTCTACGCATTGCATCTGCATCATCCATTGTCTCAGGAACAGACAGCAAAACTCCTTGAATCACTCGAGCGAAATCTCGGAGATTGAACAGGTAGTGAGACTTGGCTGGGGTGGGTAGCAGGTTAGCCATCGACTCCTTGTACACATCAAGTGTGCCAGTGACTAACTGTGTAACGCACGTTTGAAAGTTCTTGCTGAATCCTCTGCAAATTAGAAATTTTCCTTCATTATTCAGTTATTGTGTTCTGCACCACTCCGTCTCATAAAACAAGGTACACACATATGCACCTAGATGAGTAAATTCTCGGTAAGGAATGTAGATACACGAGAATAAATAAGACCATATTTACTTCCATTTTATTATTGGAAGAAATGCAACTTAATTCAATTCTTGTATCACTGCATATGCAACTGTATACCTGGTTTCAACATGCCATGCCATGATTTTCGCAAAGATCGTTTCCATCGATTCATCATCAAACTCGTTGATAGTGATGCAGTTGAAGTGGCGCAGGAACCGTGGTGTAATCACGTTTCTACCACCACCTATTAAAAAATTACAACAATATACCATTAAAGTGATAAAAACTTATAGTCTAAGAGCCAATTCTCAAGAGGCCTAGAATATTTAAAACGTGACACACCCCTTGCATACTTGCTCTAGTACCACGAAATAATAGTACAATACCTATAGAATATTTTTAGGTATGCTATAATGAGGAAACAATGCGCCATCACTATGCCAGAAATAAATTTTTTGGAACCAAATTCTTTCTGGTCATGAAAATATAAGGGGGTATGGTACACATATTGTGTTGTTACACAGCCTTGCTAAATACCTGCCCATTACATATAGTAATTTTCCAGTAGGAGCATGAACTGCTCATGTTGAGACACTTTTAATTGCGTGGTTTGTGCAACCATGCCACTGTGGGACCAATGATGGTCCAACACCATAATATTTACAATGTTTTCTAACCAAAAGACACATTTTCTTGCCGTTTTTGCAAATTACTATCAATAGCTTTATATTTTTAAGCATTATGTCTATCATACTGGATAGAATATATGCTCTAATGTGCTATATTAGGATAACAAAAGATTAGCAAAAAAATGCACTGACGTTGGAAATGCGCATTGTGCAGTTCAATTGCATTTGTAGATTATTTAATTTGTTTCTGTCTTATTTGTTCTTATATTGTCTTTTCTTATTTACATAGTAGTAGAATAAAGTTAATAGTTAATAGTTAATAGTAGTATAAGAGGCTAGGTTGAATTTCCACCATATATACCAACATTGGTATCATGTGAAAGCTTTTATGAATGGAATAAATATATAATATCTATATATTGTCTAGCTTGAAAAAAAAAGTTGTTTCAATAGCAACATGAAATATCTCCCTACCCAATTATGTCTCACAAGAGAATGAATGATACCTGGGGGTCCCATAGCAGCAATGACTTGGACATCTACAAGGTTGATTGTAGAGCAGTCTTTACGGTCATACCAGTTCCAATGATCTAGCCACTGCCTCAACAGTTCTATTGGAGGCTGTGCTCCATACGTCTCCCGTATTGGCATGTTAAGATCATCCACAAATACGACCTTTAATGAGAGAATATTTTACCTGCTTTGAAAGTATTTGCATTAATTTGCATTATTTTCACAGCAAATACTTTACACAAATCTGCATCATTTATGTATTTGCCAGAAAACTTTTCTAGCATGCCTTACCTTACAATTTTAACCCAACCTTATTAGCAGATTTGAAGTCATACTACACAGTGGTATTTCTTATGTGATACTCACCGTTTTCTTTCCCATAGGTGGTCCAAACACACCTTTCCTCCTCTTGTCCAGCTTTGACATAATGATGTCCTGCGTTTGGTTAGCACTTGTCTGAGCAGAGAAGTTGATGCACACAGGCTTGTAGACTTCTTTGTCAAGCTTATTTAGCAAGAAGTCCTAAGAAAGACAATATGGAAAAGATATCTTGTTATTAGTCTGCTTGTATAATATTTAGTTTTTCACTTGAGAGGGATTAGCCAAGATATATACTGTATAGTAGTACAAAGAACATCATCTATAACTATATATATAAGTATACACTGCATGTATATGATGTCTGGACGCTTAGAGAAGCGTTTAACTTAAAGAAATACGACTGTTTTCCACATTACATTTAGTTAAGTTAGGGTTTACTCATGTTACACACTAACCTTAAAATTTTTGTTGTTTAATATTAATAAGAAATAACTAAAAGGTTTCAAACACTCGCATCAGCTCCTAATTAGAATACCAACAATTAACATTAAATTGCAGGATGGTTTGAAAAAATTGTGAAGCACACTAACTAGTACAGTTTTAAAATGATATTATGTAAATTAACGAGCAAAACCTTCATAGCGAGTTAATCTGATTCACTTACACTGATGTAAATAGATTTTCCAGTTCCAGTTGGGCCAACAAATAGAACTGGCATTTGATGAGTGACTAGCATCTCCATTAATGCCGAGTAGCGCACCGTGTCTACAGTCGGCACAATGATCTGATTAACCACCGCATCCTTGGGAATGGGCGGGACATCTTTCAACTGTTCTGCCCATCTCCTCCAACAGCCGTTGTCCTGAATGACAATATAATCGAAATTTGCTTTCATCCCTTGGATTCACAGGTGATATTTGACAAAACAAGTATAAAAACCAATCTCACCAGAACTGGTACGTGTAATTGCTCGTTTAGTAAATGTTTACAATATATTTATTGGAAATAAAAGCTTTGAATCTGGCACACCAGCTTGCTCAACAAATATTATTAACATACACAACTGTCTAGCCGATTTTGCAGTAATGTATTATGGGACATATTATTTTCCAGATAGGTGACACATATACATAACTGTTAATTATGAATGTAAACTAATTAATAAAAGGTCTACACTTTCACCTCTTTTACAAAATTGTAGTTGTACACTCGTCCTGCCTCTGGTATAACACTTGTGTAGGGGGTATTTGGTGCTGCAACAAGGTTAGGAAAGGACATACTCTTTCTTGTCTCTTCACTCATGCCACCCTACATGAGATGAAAATAACAAAGATTATAGCTAACCTGTAAATTATGAATTTATATAAATTGTTTATTTTACACCTCTCAATTTGTGACACTGCAGACATAATATCTATTACAAGTACTAGGTTAGATTAGGTAGATAGGATAGCCGGATTCAATTGATATTCATTAAATCAACGTCATGTACAACAGAGTATATAGTAAGTGCGTGGATATAAGCACCTTAATCAACTCTCTGAACAGACAGTCAAACTTTTCCCGGCCCCTGTCATCTATGCTACTTCCAAGAGACCAAATGCAGGAAAACAGAAAGATTCCCTGTTAAAAAAAAACAATGTTAAACCTATACAACTACTTTGCAAGTATTTAATAAAACACAAGAAAACTGTAGCTGTATCCATATAAAAGTGATATTGTTTTGAATATGTATAATTATTTTTTTGTCGTGATTTCAGAATCTGAAATTGAAGACCAGACAACCAGATCATACCTCGATCCACGATGAGACCTGCTGCTCAGTGAGCTTGCTGAACACGGCTTCATCTCTAAACTCATCCATCTGGGCATCAATGAGATTCATCAGCGAGTGAACCAGGTTAGCATCAGTTGTCGGTGCCAGCTCCTAAACATTATCAAACAACAATGCACATCCTGGTTACACACGATAATATATAGACAAAGCCCTTCTGATTGCTTGAAAATGATCTCTTTACACTACCAAGCTTATTTAATCAAGACATACAACCAAGATGACAGATAACTCATATCTATATAGCTAAAGTCAATCTTGAAATCTTGATAAGTTTGGTTGCAACAAGATGAAACTATATATGTACACATCCGTACAGATATGTTATGTCTAACCTTCCCAACTTTTCTGATGAAATGCAGAATTGGGTCAACAAATCGTTCAAACATGTTATTCAGCGTTTCTTTGTGCAGGTCATTCAATGTGGGTGGAAGCGTGTTGAGCCAACTCTTCAGCAGAGGGCGCCATCCTAGCGACGACGGTTCCATGTAGATCATACCACAGCGAGACACCTGTGAAATGGTATCGTAAAACGGTTAGACTGTTCCTGCTGCTATTTGATATGGGTGATTGTGTACATGAATGCACGCGCGCATGTGTGTATGTTCACACACGGACAGACATGAGGAAACATCAGAAATCGATTTTTTTTATGCAATCAGATTTTGTTTGAAATTGTGAAAATTGTAAATTGTAAAACTGCAGCACTATAAATGGTACCGTTGCAGGAGATGCAGCCTCTAGATCCATAGGTTCAAATATCAGGTTAGTGGTAGCAGCCAATTGGATGATCTCCCCGCTCATGAGACACAGTTTCTTGTTGTCATCCAGTACAGTGTTCATGTTTTCTATCCATATTGCATCGACTGGTCCATCAAAAATCAACCACTTGCGATCAGGTGTCTATGCAGAAAAATAAATAATTTTGGAACAAAATGAAAATTGGGAAAATTAACAAATATTATATAATCATAAACTCTTCTGTCAGCCGTCTTATTATTAATTTACATTACATACTCTTTATATATATATATATATATATATATAATAAATAATACAAGTATTTTATTCGAAGTAAATTTAATATTCTGTTAATAAAAATAAACATGCAATCCATTCACCCAATTACCTTATCATTTTCACAAAACATACAATATCTTATTCACCCATGCCTACCCTTGAAAACACGTGGCGGTGCTTTCAAGGTTCATGGACCATTAATACAGAGTAATTGATCATCATGTCACGACTTACTGTCGATGTTGCAAATGCTCTGTAGCTAACAGCAAGAATGCCATCAGACCACTCGTGTGACACAGGGTCAAACTGACCATACAGCTGTCCCATGGTGATTGATTTGGGGTTGATCACAGTTATCTGCACTTTGTTCTCATCCATCAAACCCTATCATAAAGAATGTCAAAGTATTTCTCAAATTTAAGAATGAATTGTGAAATGCGACATATGTAATGAGTAAGGGTTCGTGTTAGGGACTTCAACTATTGCATTCGAAGCTGTAAACAAATATTAAACAGGAAAAATAAGATGGTTAAAATAAACAACTTATGAACTGTAATATGAGCTAGGGTAGTTTTTTGTAGTAATAAGCATGAGGAACCATGTTTTTTTCCATCTGCTATTAGTGGAAGAATAAAGACACTTGCCAAAACCATGTTTAATATTCAAGATTTTGGCTATAATTCAAATATTTGGAAATTTCCCATAACAAATGGAGTGGGAAGAAATAAGTTATAATAGGTAGGCAATAGCTAGTGGTAACAAAGTTATTTTAGATATACAACGTAAGGTTGATGGGTGGAAAGACATGTGATGGCATGAAGACAGTGGCAAAAGCCCAAGTGACCAGCTAAAATCATGTTTATCAATATTGCTATTTATAATCGGTAGAGTAACTTTTGAAATGACGAAAAACCTTGTGATTGATGTCAGCCAGTGCAGCAGCTAGCACACGGTAAGCACTTGTCTTGCCTCCAAATGGATCGCCCACTATCATGAACCCATGACGAACAATCATCATCTCATAAATCTATAAAAAAAATACAATTTTATATAGTTATTTATTTTTATGGAATAATACATTTCAAACACAGATTAACTAACTTCATTAGTCTGTACATGGAAAAAACAAAGCAGCACAGTTGGTACTTGAGATTCCAATACCATGCACATGCATTTTTTAATGGGCCTCTTCATTTACCTTCCATTAGTATACAACAAATTTAATGAGCCAAGATGATTTTGATGAATTTAGACATGTTTATCTTGGCTGTAATGAATAACTTAAATCGTCAAATCAAATGTTTCTGATACAGTTTATATCTCGACAAAAGGAAACAGAGGCAAGGTTGATACATACCTGCTGTATCTTCTCTAGGAAAACATCTGTACACTGCAGGTTCATCTTATCACAGTTCTCTCTGATAGCCTCATTCAAGACTTCGTAGTCAGGCTGTGGAAGAACGCTACCAGGAAAGAGGTCACTTGTAATGCCCTACAAAACAGTGATAATATAACAAAACACAAAATCGAGATATCAGCATGAAAAATGCATCTGTGTATGACTGTGGTTGTGTATGAAGAGTATTTTCTACATCAAGCTGAGTCAAGCTGAATCTAAACTCAAAAAGGTTCAATTACTCATCTTGTTGGCTCTCCAAGCTATATCACATGTGGCGACATTTTACTGCACATAAAAAGAAAGACATACTCTTATTGACCTGACAGAGCATTCATGAGTATATAATTTCTCATACAACGCACAAATAAATCCAGCGTCCAGCAAGCGTTTACTTACAGCAAACAATGGTAGGTCATGCTGCAAGAACTTTGGAAGGTTCACATCTTTGATAGAGCGCAGAATTAGTATATCTTCATTCTCATCAGGATATTTCAGCTACAAACACAGGGGAGAAAATTATACAATATGACATTATAATTATAACACCCATTTATAATAGGGGACATAAGTGCATGTGAAATTTATATAACCAAAACATAGTAATGTTGTTGCGATATACTGCTTCTCTTGCCTAATATGACTTTTATCTGCAAAAATTCAATTTAAGTGCATCATAATATGAAAACATTCCTCACCACTTTCCATGACATTATATTTGATAATAGAGAAAAATGCAACCAACAAAGCACCTAATAGGGGGCCTATCTAGACAAAACGTCTGTTAAAATGAGCTTGCTGTTAAGTGTAAATTAAGCGGGTTTTTACCTTTAGGTTTCCGGCAGCAGTGAGAACAGATTTGACAGCTCGCATACCATAGTCATAATGACTCTGTGAGGATAGTTGCTCTGAACACAGCCTGCAGACACATTATGAAGTAAAAACATTGTGATTAAGAACCGTTAACAACACATGCATCCATGCAACCGTGAATAGAATAATTAACAATGCAGAGTATGTATAGTTTCACTAATTGTAATCCCTACTTCATGCAATACTATATGTGGATTTGGCAAATTCAATGGAATCATATAGAATTATACCCAAGTATACCCTAATCAACACAATATAGTCCTAACTTGCATTATTGACTTGATATTATATAAATTTTAATCCCCTCGAGATTGGTGCAGATTGGAAGCATGATAAAATACTGGCACATTAAGTGTGTGATAAGGAGGGAAGAAGAAATAATTCTGAGGTAAAGGAAAAGGAACAACTGAACTGTAATCTTGTAAACGAAAGATATTTTGTACCTGTACGTAGCCACAATCTTGACTGAGAGTGGTCTAGCACTGACAAATCCACAACTGTAGAGCACAATCTCAGAGATTAGTGCATAGTCTGGAACCATCATGGCAACAGATCTGAAAAGTGCCTATTAGAAATAGTACACTTTAGTTAGTCTCTTTTTGAAGGTGATATTCACTACATCGACACTACGTCGGACATTTAGTAAAATACACAGAATAAATACAAAAATGACATTTCTGTGATGTATCGCCAAGCGGCACAGATAAATGGCCGTAAATACTGGCAGAGGCAGGCCACGAATATGCACACACACGCACGCATGCACATATACGTAGCTATTACAAACATGGACGCACACACACACGCACGCACGCACGCACACACACAGATGTTTTAGACACCAATAACAGGAATAAACAAACCTAAAACAACTGACCCAAAACATAAATGCTGCAAACATGCAAACGACATAAGATATAGAACGAACAATTAAGCATGTTAACAAACAGCCTGATCAATGTGTTTTTACTTTATCTGGTTTCCAGTGTAGATGACTACAATGACAATTTAGGTACACATGGCGTATAGACGAACCTTCAGGTTATCAGGTAATTCTGAGCGTCCCGCATAACCAGGGTTCATGGTGATGAACACTGCACACATCGGGTTCAGTTTCAGCAACGTTCCCTCAAACATCAGAGTTTCAGCTCCAGCAAGGATCGCTGGAGTAGGAATGTAGGGCACCACAAATGTAATTAATCAACTCTACTTTTCTATAGAACATAAGCGAGAATGAGAATTTATTTTACATTCAAATCTTAAATAAAACATGTAAAACGTAAACTGAAGAGTCAGCATTGCAAAATCCAAATAATGGAGGTTGCAAAGAATCATAAAAGAAATTTTTGTATGAAGAGAAATTTTTTGGGTAAATATATTATTAGAAGTAGATAATAGGGAAGGAGTGTGACTTCAATAAACAAGGGAAATTCGTCATTTACTAGCCTTAGAATACCTATGATTTACTACGCGTAACTCAACCAACTTGAGCTCAAATCATACACAGTACATTCGGCTAGCATCGTGCGAAATCGTTTCCTCGTATACACCCGCAATCCGGAGATACAGACTAAAACGTACGACACGATTCTCCATTCTGTTGCCAGCAAACCGAATGTATAACCCGCCTAACTTGAAACAAGCGGCAGCTACTAACAGCTCTTGCGCACTCTTGTGCCCTCGGCGATGCAGTGCGGCTCGCTGGGAGATTGGACATCGACGCAACACTCGGCGAGCTAATCTTTGACCTATTTACAGCTGGTATGCCCCCCACACTCGCATGCCCACAGCAATCAGCAGCAGCTCCAGCTCCAATCTCCCAGCGAGCCACACCGCATCGCCGAGGGCACAAGAGTGCGCAAGTCGTTAGTAGCTGCCTTTTGTTTCAAGTTAGGCGGGTTATACATTCGGCTTGCTGGCAACAGAATGGAGAATCGTGTCGTACATTTTAGTCTGTATCTCCGGATTGCGGGTGTATACGAGGAAACGATTTCGCACGATGCTAGGCGAATGTACTGTGTACGATTTGAGTTACGCTTGCTCAAGTTGGTTGAGTTACGCGTAGTAAATCGTAGGTATTCTAAGGCTAGTAAATGACGAATTTCCCTTGTTTATTCAAGTCACACCTCCTTCCCTATTATCTACTTCTGATATTATGTAGATACACGTGTGAGCCTCAACGCATATTTCAATGTGGTAGACATTACCTCGTTGAATGGTTAGAATCTGCTGTGCCACCACAGACAATACTTCTAGGTCTATGCGATTGAACTCGTCAAAACATGACCAAGCTCCGCATGATGCCAAGCCCTGTTAAATTTAAAACACATATTTCTATTGCTAATGTAATGGGATTAGGTGCATATGATACTGCCACAATATAATCTTGTAATTTTCAGTTTTTTGCATAGTATATGACCATTTACATCACATACTCTTATGTTTATATTTTATATAAAATAAGCATTACCTAGTTAACGGCATTGAATTACATGAAACATATTACAATACCATTTAAACACTCGTGAAAATGCTGCACACACCTTGAAGAATTTCCCAAGTGCGATGTAGTCCAACCCATCTGAGCAGTTAAAGACAACACATTGTTTCGCAACAGCTTTGGCCAAATCCTTCGTTGTCTCAGTTTTTCCAGTTCCAGCTGGGCCCTCAGGAGCGCCGCCCAAATGCAAGTGCAGTGCCCCAAACAAAGTTCTGAAAACAGATTATGTGGTAATAACGTTAATGAATAGTAATTCTTCGAAATGGTTTTTATTCACTTCTGATAACATCCACAGCACTTAGTGAAATGAGTGCTGTACGTCTTTGATTACGTGCTGGGCATTTTAAATCCTATACTATACATTATGTAAATATATGAATTTAGATCTACAGTTATCCTATATTGTATATTATTCTACCAAAGTGTGAATTGTATTAGATGGTGATGGATACATCAGGAAATGTGCACATGAATACGTGCATGATTGTACACAACAACAAACTCGTGCAATGATTAGTGATTGTGAGAGTAATTACACATATATCCTACATCGATCCCGAAACCTTGAAAAATATAACTTAAAAAAGTGGTCAATGTGCCAAAAATGAGATTGCAATTTAGTGTATATAAGGAATTGAATCACGAATCATGCTGCTGCTTCAGGATGGCAAAAACGAAGGTTTTTGGCCTTTTTTAGTTGTGTTTCTGTGCAATAACCAGTGCGAACATATCAGTGACACACAACTTACACATCGGTAGTCATTGTGTGACCTAAAAACCGTAAAAAGCCATTACAAAATTACATACATTTGGATAATATGACTTTACATACTAAACCAAGAATGTTGCAAAATGGCACACTATCTACATTTTTAAAATAGTTTATTCATAAATATTCTGCAAACTCTTAGCACTTTCTCTAACGACCATTGTTCTGTTGCCAGTACTGATGTCACTACTGTTGCCTCTCTTGCTGCATTTTCTTGTGTTGCAGCTGTTGCTACTGCTACTATTAAAACAAAACATTAAACTTTCTGAAATGACATTCACTGCAAGTTGAAGTATCTAGGTAGTCATCAGAATTGAAAATGTACTTCCGAAATCACATGTTGGTACAGACATTATCTGCTGTGAATTGTAGCATAGAGATAGTGAGAAGTCAATATTTGTCAACTAAAATAATATAGGATCTTATTGGATATGTAACATATCTAACATACAGTTCCACTTGACCCACTGAACCCTAGATTCTAAATTGGCAACATTTCTAAATAGCCTGATTGCCACTAAATGCTAAATACCAATATTTTAGGTAAAGCCATTTGGGTTTAGGTAAGCATTGTTGATGAATGGATGCATGAACGGATCCCTAGTTTCATACAAACAAATTGTATTAGACTTCATCTGCTGAGCTGATAGTTGTGAAGAAAGTAAGAGTCATACCTGTAACACCTATCCGTGAGTGGAGTGATTACCAGCCGGCCAGAATTACCCAGGTATTCATAGCCATACGGCAACTGTGAATTGATCATCTTGGTCATAATATTTCCATCCTACAAAAGCAATGACAAAAGATGCAAAATTGCTCTTACTGCCAATTGTTAATAACACGGTAGTTTTTTTTTTTACATTTCGTCACATATGCGTCTTGTGCGTACAGTGTGTACATGCCTATACGAGTGTGCGTGTGTATGTTCGTGTGTGTGTGCATGTGCGTACATGTGTACGTGCGTGTATGCGTGCGTGTCTTTTGTTTTGTCTTATGAATAATAAATTTATTGCTTGTAATCAAGATATTCCATATTTCCAGATGAAAATCTCAATCTCTTGCGTACTATGGCACACACAAATTAATAAACATTGATCAATATCTGCTTGAAACTAAGTCATACCTCCCAGTAGTATCTCAGTTGGCTTAACCACTCAAAGTCATTCTCGTCAGAGACACCGTTCTTGACCATCGATGACAATACATCACGAGCATGCACATCCAAGACTACCAGTGCCCCCAGTGTAGTTCTGTTCTGCTTAGACAGCTTGCCTCGCACCATCATCACAATGGTATGAATCTGCTCATTGTTCTGCTGCAGATAATCATCTAGTGCCTGCAATGTCACAACGGCATCACTCACTAGGGCTCATTGAGTCTATGTCCCCCAGGGTACTGCCGGAATATACCCTGGGTATGGTCAGTTATACCGGAACGTACCCTGGTAACTATTTGATATGGTTAGGGTTAGGGTTAGGGTTAGGGAGTAAGCGTAGGCGACTCCCTAGACTCATTAGTGGAGTAGGCGAGGTACGGTCCGGCATATTAGATAGTACCAGGGTACGTTCCGGCAGTACCCTGGGAGACATAGACCCTCTCAGCCTCACTAGCTGTTATAAACATTTTACTGTGGTAGAGCATTTGGTACTGGACACTTTCTTCGTAGGTTTCTAAGCTAGTGACACATTTGAAATGGATACTATAGCCTATTCGTGTCGAAGACTAGCAATTATACATGCTGTTTCACTTGGGTAATTTGCCAAAGACTCCCAAGTATTTATTTACTCTTGCCAATATTTAGGTTTTATCATATAATATATAGGTTGCGTTTGGTATGATATTGATGATTATTGACTAAATTAATAATAGGCAATCATCTTTAACTGCTATAAGCCCACCTTCTGTCCATCCCGAATGGCCTTGTGCACATCGCTTGTCCAGTACTTCTGTGACACACACAACACTGCCTGACCTGGCCACTGCACTACCCACTCACTCCTTGGCACTTTGGCATATGCTTCTAGAGCTTCGCCTGTCACCTGTAGGAGATGAAACGATATAGCAATGTAAGCATTTGTTTAAAAATACGTGAAAACGTAATATAAGTGATAAGATAAAAATACTAACAATATAAGTTATATAAAAAAAACATGCTAAACAGTTTCTATCCGATGCTAACTTTTTAGTTTTTTCCCTGGTAAATTTTGGTATCCTTTCCATTTAATTAGAGTGCCGTTGTCAATTGAAAAGTAGACAAATGCTGATCTAAAATTTCACGTGAAAACAATCTATAGATGACTGGGAATTCTAGGTCTATTGTTGGTAACTTTATTGATGGTTATGTGAGTAAACTGTAAATGTAATTATAAACTGGCATGCCTATAGAAGAACTAACCTTGTGGATGCTCTGTAACATATCGACTTCAAGTTCTAGCAGCCACTTCTCAACCTGACCCCGGGCCTTTGATGTTGAGATGACATCTTTCAGCTCAACTATCTCGTCTTCACTGCTTTTTATATGTGTGATGTCCAACAGCTCTGTGAACTCGAGGTTAGCAATTCCCTCAAAGCACTTCTTCAAATGGGGCTGTACTCTGAAACACAATTTATTGCACATGTCAATTACATTAAGGAAATCAACATGCTATCTAACTTTTTTTTTCAAATGGATGTCATGGATATCAAAACTATACCTGGTAGGATCTTTTGTCTCAGACAAGATTTCCAGCAGTTCGTCGTTAGACAAAAAGAAGAATCTGGGGAAGTATTGTCTCTTCTTCTCCAGGTATTCATTCAACCCCTACATACAAATAGGAAAAAAGAGAATGCAATGGAATGTAATGACAATAACACTAACATTAAAGTAAATATAGACGGGCCTTTGATTAAACTTCACATAAGGTTAGGATACTAGTAATTATGGCATGATTGGATTTAATCAATTATTATTTTAAGTTTGACAACTCCTATGAAAAACCTATAGTGCACAATATTGACACACCAATAACTGAGAAAGCTAACCTGCTTAATAACGTCATGCATAAACTTCAAACAAAACAGTTGCACGCAGCACTGTTACATCACTGTGTAATTATTTATACCAAAAGCAAATATACAGACCTGGCTGGGCAGTACTACCACAATAGCAGTTATGCACAATACCATACCTACTCCAGCAAGTAATATGAAAAATCTGAAGAACTTGGATAATACAGTTAAGTTCGAAAACACAAAATATATTGGTCTTCCAGTCTCTGACTCCATGGAAAAAAATTAATTGGAATTGGAATAAACTGAAATGCCAACCCATATGAGAAATTCGCACCTTGAGAATCAGTTCCAGCAATTCGTTTGACTTCTGCATTTTTTCCAGTATCGAGTCGATCTTTACAACAGCGAGAACCCTTTTGTCCAAATGCGCAGCCTTCATGATGTCTCGCCAATTCTTATCCACTGTGCTAAACCGTCTATATAGAACCAGAATAAGGCATAGAATTAGCAGTTATACATCGCAACATAAAATAAACACTTTCAATTAGTTACATCACTGGCTGCAATTCATTTCAATATTTTCCTGATAAATCCGCAGTTAAAAGTAAATAAGCTAACCACATATCAGGAGTGTAAAAAACAACTTTATTTTTATTCACATCTGGGCAGATATCATTCCTTAGTTTACAGCTACTCTTCCTGACAATCTGCAATAATAACTGCAATAGTACCTATAACTAGGTACAATGTAACCGATGTACTCTCGCCTTTTTTCTTTGCTTACCTTCCTTCCTCTGGCATCTGAGCCATAATATCAGGTGAGCTGAAAATCGGTTCTAGATAGAGCCAAGTTGCCTGTACTTTTAGCCACTCATCTAGAATTTCCTGTAGTAGCAGCAATGTTGCTTCCCACTCCCTGTAAAAGTTAAAGTCAAACTGTATGCTAAATGTTGCCATCAACAAAAGAAATAAGCATTGAAAATCAGGCCCAACATGGAAGTACAAACGCATGAAGAGATTGACGCCATATCCATCTAGCAGCATTTGACCGAGTTAAGATAAGCTAAAAATTAGGATTATTTAGATCACACACAAACGCCATACTGACATATAAATATTTTAATTGGATCATTTTCATCTAATTTCTATATATTCATTGTGCTTACAGTGCTCTTAAGCATGCGTGCAAGAACAACGTTCATTGATACCTGTATGTACCTTCTCACAGGCAGTGTGAATTATCCCAGGGGTAAAACACAACTTGTGTTTTCATTAAAAGCTGGCTACTGGCACAAATGATCATTTATTTGAGCACTGCACATTCGCTAACTTGACGCCCTACGTACAATTACGGCCTACATGCAAAGTTCAAGTAATTGTAGCCATCTACCTATTTTTTTCTCCACCTACTTTTTGGCTTAAGAAAAACATTGAAAACCCCAGATTATTTATTATTTTACATGTATTATTTTAACTGTTTTAAGTGACAAACTGCCTAAAAAAATTTCATCTCACATATTTACATTAAAATTAACATCCACAGTATATAAATGTATTCAGTTATAACATAGTTTCCATCACTGGTACTATACTAGATGTATACAGAGTACTAAGTATGACCTTCTAAGGCAATGTACCAATATGCGATTATCTTGGCTTATAACCAATTAAAGGATATCAAAATTGCATTTTACTTGATTTCAGCTTCAAATGGCTTGATGAATGGTGAACCTCTCATTGTTTGTGTCTTGACTATCTGGTCATCTAGTAGCATCTGAATGTCATCCACTGATGAGAGAATATAGGTGCCTGTTTCCCTGTAGGCTACCACTCCAAACTCCACCTAAAATACAAGTTCATATCTAAACCGCTCTGAAGCAATAAATAACTATCATGCACACAAGCCTATTTTTATACATTGTGATTTTTAACCAGGTGAAAACGATGTCTTGACTTAGCAATGTCTATGCAATTGGACAATATCAGATATGTTAAAACTTACTACTAATGGTATACTTGTAATTAGAAATTATGCAAGTGTAAACCGTTCCATGACAACACACATATTTTGAGGTCTAACTAAGAGACTTTCCCTTCACAAATAGCAGCAAACAAGAGCAACCAAGTATATAGCCTTAACCGATGGTGTGGGCACACGATTTCATCTAAAGTTATCAAGCAATATACAAGCAAACAGTACAATACAAACAAGTTTTAAAACAAGTAATATGCAGACATACATCATCCCACTCAATCTTCATTTTCTCCATTGCTTTCTCCAAAGAGTACTCTTTGCTGGCTGCTTCACTAACAGCTTCAAACTTGGTAATGTATGCCTCTAGGTTCATATCTACAAGCTTTGACAAGCATGTGTCTTCATCAGGCTTGAAGGGTATTCCGATGACCTCTGACACTAGATCCCAGTGGCGATCCCTCATACCAGGGTTGAAGAGTGCAGAAATGAGAGGTAGGTGCTGCTTGAAATCATCCATCTTACGGCGGACCTATAAATGTATAATAAAAGCAAGTATCAGTAAGAAAGGTATACTTTCGTATCAATCACGTCAATGGAGATGCATCCTGCTACGAGAGAAAGCACGGGACAATCGATAAAGCTATTGCAACATGAACATAATTAAAAAGGACGAGAATAAATTTATAATATAAATAATTCATTAGTTATAAATAATACTAATGACCCCTCCAAATATGCATTTTTTTTCGTTGTCTAGTATTCATTGCTGCCTAATGATTGAGGTAAGTTGTAAAATTATGCTTTAAAGGGAATATAAGTTAAATTATGACAAAGGTTGAACATTTTCTTGTCAGACCTATAAATAAACAAAACAACAACAATATATATATATATATATAATTATAACATGCACTGATTGTTACAGTCGCGTGGGCATATGCTTATTGTTGTATATGTAGGAGTGGGCACTGCTGGTATGAGGGAGCGACAGCAAAACTTTCCCCGAATCAAGGAAAAAGCTGCAATCGGGAATGACACAGGAGTGTGCCGGCAGGCAAAAAGAAACGTTGCTGTGAATTTCATTACGATTTTCCATGTATATAGTCAGAAGCACGTGGTGATCTATTTATTTTTGGATTGACACTATTCTGACAATGGCGGGTAAATACAGGAACATTTCCACAACGACGTTGTTCAATTTGACAACGGCGGTGCGCCGCAGTGCCTGCTATGTAGAAGAAACCCTGGTTCAGTGACAAGCACAACACAGTCATTGATAGGTTTACTGCCACAACATGCATGTATAAAACAACCTTTTGTGAAATCTTCTTAGCAGCAGGAATGTCTGTGAATCCCTTCTCTAGTTTGTACATGGTTCTCCAGTAATTGCCAACCTCTTGTTCCACCATATCTGGCACTACTGCATCCATTGGTCCATCCATCCACTCTCTGTTCAAACGTCCATATAAAAAGTTTTAACATTATGTTTGATCAACTACAGAAAATACTTTCTCAAAAATGGCTCACAGTAAATGTTACTATTGCTACCTTAATTCTAGATACGTTGGATGGGAGATGATGCAACAAAAAGAAGGATATATGTCACTTTTCCAAAACAACTGCTTACTATCTTAGCTCAAGAAATCCAGGGTAATTACAGAAATATGAGCTTAAAACAAACAGGATGCATTATAAACATATGTCCCATAGGCTAGTATCTTTTCAACACTCTTTGATTGCATGACACACTTTTTTATAAAATTATAAAACAATGAATTCCTAAATATGTTAAACTGTGCAAGAATCATTTAGTAAGAGTAATTATTTACACAAACCACACTAAGCTAATGGAAACTAATTTGTGTTAATAATTGCTGTCACCTGTATTTGGTTCCAAATTCTACAGCAGTGTCATACAATTTCATATATGGCTGTAGCATTTGCACTAGTTCTTGTCTTGCAGGGTAGGTTGTCAAATCCCAACCAAATGCTTCCTCTTCAGTATTAAAAGCCTCGATCTAAAAGAAAGATATCAGTCCTGAACAAATAATGTATGCTGCTGTAAAAAAGTAACACTACACAGATGTGGCATCACTAATTCATACTAATAAATACTTCTTAGATATCAGAACATGTCGAGTTAATGGTAACAAAATAGGTATATTTATATGTATTATGGATGGCTGGATAGATGGATAGATAAATAGATGAATGGATAGATAGATGGATTAATGGAACAAATCCAATCCGATGGATGAACGAGATGTAACTAAGGGAAAGAGAGAGAGAGTGAGAGAGACAGAGAGAGATGGGGGGCAAGAAACGTGATCCATGGAAATAGGAAGATTGGTAACATTAAGAAAGAAGACAGATACACATAAGAGTTTTGGGTATAGTAGCACACATTTCCACCACGGTGATTGCTACCTTCTCAGCTGCAGTCTTTAGCTTAGCATCAAGACTCTGTGCTTTCTTACAGTACTTGTGAATCTCACTCATGTCGCCATATGTTTGGAACTCCTGTAACTGCTTGCGGTAGCCATCTAGCTCCTCGATGAACCGTTCTCTACGAAGCTGGCCACATACAGTATAGCGTAAATATAAAACAGCTGAACATTGTTACACAAGTGCAAAGGAATGTTACCCTTGGAAGAGAAACTGTAAACACGAGTATCCTAAGTATCACCGACTTCAATGAGTATACTACCTCGAAAAAAATCCAAGCGAAAATGGCTTTTAGCCGACAGTAATTTTGGATAATGCATCGTCTATATTTACTTACAAAGATACTGTTTTGTTTTGGGGAATCACAAATGGGTTACAATAACTATTAACAATAATAATTATTAAATTTTTGAGGTAGCAAAGCCCACGTTAGAACACTTTTGTTATGAAATATATAAGATATAATGCCACTTTCTACCTTGAGGTTCTCTTCATAGTGAGCTTTCTTATCTTCACAAATCTTCCGATTTTCCTCAAAGATCTCTTCTAGTCGACCATTCCACAGGAACGTGCTGTTGTTTAGTCGAATTTCAGATGGTGTGAATGTACTCAAATCAGAGAGAAATAGCATCCTCGCCTTTGCCTCTAGCAACTCCTTCTCGAGCTCAAAGATGGTCTCGGTCTCTACTTTTCGTGTAAATTCCTGTAGGTTTAAACATAGTAGGAAGTATTGGACAATATTACAATCATACGTACAAGCAAAAATATATCACCTATAAAAATGCATAATCCAGAATCAGAAGGTTGGTTCAAATTCCAAAAGCACATATCAACATGATCATCCACAGTCAATGTGTCTATTTGTAAATCTTAAATACACTTAATACAATTCATAAGAAACTACTACAAACCTTCTGTTCAATTAATTCAGCAGTGTTAGCTGGTGTGGTGAGAGCTTTATTTGCAATTGCCTCATACTGGTCGCACAACCTGCATTTGAAAATAAATTTGTTACACAAAGAAATAGTTACACATAAACCTGAAGTTGCATAATTACTCATTAAAATAGGTCTCTGGCCCAGCTCTGGGAACCTTTGTGAAAATCTTTGCATAATAAAATATTTGGTTCCAAGTCAGTCTGTAAACTTACTTGGGATGCCACTAAAGCCTATAAGCAATCACACTGTATACTGTTATATAATTAAATGAAAATGAAAATGGGAAACTCACCGCTGATTAGCTGCTTGGTGATCACGTGACATCTTGACAAGAAGAGTGTTTGCAAGGGCTTCTGCCCTGCATGCTAGAGCATGGATCAGCTCGTCACAGTGTACTTCAAACATTCCATATTGTACAACCTAAAACCCAGCAAGTCACGTAAAAAAAGTTAGTTACCTTTAAACTAGCACACCATTTTTAGAAATTTTATATATTCCTGATAATAGAATGAAGTTTATACTTATTAATAACAACATACCGGGAAGCATGTGTACATTATCTCTTCCTGTAAGCTCTTGAATTGTGACACGAGCTTGCTGAACTCTTCGAAGGTGTGGTTCTCAGATATGAACTTCTGAACCTCCATCTCTGCCTGGAAAAATAGTGGCATAAACGGTGAAGGAGTATAATCAATACTATTTGCCAAGCGTGGACTTATTTAGGAGGTTAGCAAACACATTCTGGAATGCATGTGCATGCACCAGTTACAGGGCTAGTTTTTTTCTAGGAAATGTGGGAAAAGATCGCGAAACGGACTCGGGATGTCGAATTTGGGAGTCAAGGGGCATAGGTCAAAATGTGTCAATGGAGGGGCAATATTTACCCCTTAACTTAAGGTATAAGAGAAAATACGGAATTGCGGCACAAATTTCAACGGCTTGACCTACGGTCTTAATATTCGATGTATAGTGTGATGTGGAGGAAACCCATCACCAGCATGAAATTGAAGGTCACAGGTCAAAGGGCAGTGGGAGAAAGGGCAGATATCAGACATTTTCTGAGGACACGGTCTAACGAACCGAGTGCAAAACTTTTTTGTTTCAGCACTGACCTACCGTTTTTATCACATTATTGAAAGAACCATGAAATCTACTTTCCGCTGACGTGCGAAGAGTAATTAGTGTCTGATAACCTTTTGACCCTCAAGATAAATTTACATACCCTATATGATACCCTATTATAAATTTTAGATCTGTATTAATAGTATCCTAGATATATGCTCTGAGCGTGCACGCGGTGGCAGGAGGGCGCACTTGATTCGGTTACCAGTGAGTTTATCAGAAGAATACCTGGCTACAGTACACGTCAGGTGAGCGCTGTCGCTCTGCGGCACTTGTTTAAGTAAATCATCAGTTCAGAATTAACATAGAGTTACTAGTTTTGGATGGATAGGCAATAGAACATCTGAACAGTATGTACAATTATAACACCTGCAAGCTAACCATTGTTCACTAATAAGTAGCAACCTTGTTTGTGATGATGCCTAGGAGTATCGTATTGACAAGCGGTTGGTCTTGTTTTAGAGAGCAAAGAATTCTGCTTAATGCAATACCATAAAATTATTCTAGACTCGCAGTCAAAGTAGAATAATCATGTCGTGAAATAGCACTATTTTTCCCGTTTTTCCGTTGTACACCCTAGGTATTATTAGCTCTTGATACATATATATATGTACCTCGGGTACATATCTGTAGTACCTGATACGACAACGACCCCTTCAGCACTACGGCCATATTACTTATTACTATTAGTATTAGTAGTAAGTACTATTAGTAATTACTTTAACTATATTTATATGTTTTCATATATATCGTACACGCGTAGCTGCAAACGCGGCTGCATATTATAATGCTTACACATTCACTTTACATAATAATAATTATTTAAAGTTAGCGTTAAGGTTAGTTTAAGGTTATTTTCATCATCTGGAGCCAAAGGCAAAAGTTAACATAAGCAGCGTTCGCAGCCTCACCAACCGCAGAACAGAAACCAAGCTCAACAGGATAAAAACTGAACATACTATAAACTGAAAGCTAGACCATGCACATGTTCAAGATCGGGGCAAGTGATAGTCCCCTCTGCGACTGTGGCCTTGCCAATGAGACCGTGGACCACAAGATCTTACATTGCTCACGACTCAGGGTTAGCAGGGAGAAGATGACCGAAACGATCGATCTGGAGTATATGTGAAGACCAACACCGTGACCATGCAACCAAAGCCATCGGACAATTGACATTGGCATTGCCACCCTTACTGGGCAAAACAGGAATCTAACACCAGAGATGGATGCCACCATCAAACAGGCCCTCCCCAGATTCCTGTCCGAGTCCCTTCCAGTAATCTAGCCACAGACACTGAGTGACTCCGTTGTTAACCAAAAAAACACAATTATTATGAGTAATAGAGTATGACTCTATGAGGAAACGGTGCAAATCCACTTTAGGCACCTTAGGTATCACGAAGTGATGCACATATATTTCTGTGTATCATCAACTGATGCACAGACTTTCCGTATATCAAGGAATGATGCAAAAACCCTAACCCTAACCCTAAGCCCAACCCTAACCCTAACCCTAACACACTTCGTGATACCTAAGGAGTAAGGTTATACTTTATGTATAGGCAATAGAACATCTGAACAGTATGTACAATTATAACACCTGCAAGCTAACCATTGTTCACTAATAAGTAGCAACCTTGTTTGTGATGATGAAGTTGTACTTTTCATAGAGTGCAGCATGTTGCAGAGGTCCAGCCATTCCCTTCTCAATTGCATCTCTCATGCATGTTTTAGCATTCATGACAATTTCGGGTAAAATCACTGGCTTGAGGTTTCCTGTCTGAGACACAGCCTGTTAGTAAAAATTATAACTTCATGAATAACTTCAATATCTTTTAGTATTAGCTGCAACACCGAATTTTAATACTAAAATTATTACTAGAAGACTGTAAAAAATTGATTCATCTCAGATCTTTCATATAAACTATAAATACGTAAATAAATAAGTTGCACATTATAAACAATATTAAATAGAAAGTTTTTGTTCAATGCCAATTTAGGTTCACAATTGCACCTTGCAACTTGTTTAAAGTTTGAAATTGAACCAGAAAAGTTATTTACACATGTATAAATATTTAACAGCATTCTTATTAAAATTTACATCATTAATGGTAGTAATTCAATTGTATTTAAGAGACAATAATAACTTACAGACTCTGGCAGCAATTTTGACTCCACTCTAGGAACAATTTCCACAGCTGTCAACATCATCTCATAAACGTTCATCAAAACTGCTTCGAAGTTTTCAAACTCAGGCTCAAATTTCACCCCACTGGTTTCTAATATCAGACGAATGATGAAGCTGATATGGTTCGTCTCTTTGCTGTGACACTATATCAAAGTAACATATCAAGTATTACAACACTGGAATAACCATCAGTCAGTATTCTCAATGCGTCTATAATTTCACCATTATATCAGGAGTAACATCATATATGATGTAACTCTCAATTATATATGTATAGAGCAAATATATGAAATGCCTTAACAGAATGATTTTCCATTTTATTTCATACGAAAATGAATTTGACTACTGACTAAAACTATATTTCTAGAAAAACCTCAGGATTCTAAATCACCTAATTTCTGACATCTAATTGTAACCCCAAAAAGTTTCAAGTTTCACTACTATTTTCTTGATATAGTTCCTTAAAGAAAATCATTATGTATTGGATTATATCCATTACAGACATTGGATTAGGCATTGGGAAAATCAGCAAAACTGTAGTATCATAGTCTGCCTGCTATCTGGGTACACTCTAAATGGTGACTGAACACAACCATCATTCAAATGAAATATATTTTGTTCCTATCACGACGAAACGTTATAAATACTAACATCAACTATCATTGATGTGAAGTCATTGATAGACTCCAGAACCAAACTCTGCAGGTTGGATGTCATCAGAGTGGCTGCACAGTTGAAGAACGACTCCAGTTTGAGCCTTCGGAGATGTGAGGGAACCTGCTTCCTCTTGTTGCCTTTATAGAATATGTTCTGCACTTCAGGAAACCAACTATAGTGGCAATGAAAAGGTGAAATTAGTATCATTATGGGAATAATATTGTATATTTCCTGCCTGCAAATTTTTGGCACAAAAGATTTACAATTGAAGTATCAATAAGGCTCAAGAGACAAGATAACGTTTATCAGTAAGTTATTGACAGTGCCAAGGACTGGCAGTGAAGCCTCGGTTCAGAATATCTGTTATATATCATGGTAACGCTAGGTTTCAACACAAGCAATAACTCCGCTATAAGTAACAACCATAAGTATAAATGCTAGTTAGAATGTAGAACAAAATACTTATTGCTTGTATATCTTTTATGACATTTGTCTAAAAAAAATCTAGTTGACCTAAAACGTTAAATAACATACACACACAACTTACTTCTTCATTAGCCCCTCCTTTCCAAGTTCCAACTGCCTGGCTGCAGTGTGCTGGAATGTGGGAAGCTCCACGGCTGAACTCACAAGTTGCATTTCATCTTTGTTTACTAGTCTCAGATATCTAGGATATGATAAGTACAAAAATTCACATATCATGCTAAATCAAAATAAACTCACCATAAATGCATTATTGTAAAAATTGTAGGAATTATATTTTTTTTACCAAACTTGCACAATCTATCACATGTCAGCATATGATACTTTTCTAATGCTAAGGGTACCTATATTTGTCATGCCACAATGCCAGTACAGCAGCCATGCACGGGTTTATCACATTAAGCTTCTCCTTCATGGCATTTCTTGCATACAGAAATTCTCGGAACCATGGCTTTGGTACCTTTATAGGTAAATATATATGAATATATATATATATAGACCTGATACATCATGTGTATGACAATAACACATATACTATAACCACACCACCAACGTGCAATTACCTCTTTAAATGTATAGCATTTCACTTTGATGATTGATAGATTTCATAACACGTGATACACTAGGCAAATTAAGGATACTACTGATTCCTTGCAATTTATAACCTCATGATCAAGTACTATTTCATCATTCACCTGCTTTAACTCCTGTCTGTGTTCTAGGCTCTCGTCCACAGATTCTTCCTCATCTTTCTGTCTAGGATCTTTCAACACGAAGTCAACTGTAATAGTAAGTAAATATGGCATGCAGTTCGACCTTTACTTACAAATTACATGGAACCTTTGAACTTCAAAACAAAATAACACAAAACCATGATTTGTTAAAATCTACAAAAACTGTGACACAAGGTCAATTGAGCATTTAAAATTTAACAAAATTCAACATCAGGGCTATATTTCATGTGCATATGCTCACTTTACAACACATTTAGGGCTTAACCATCGTTCAAAATGGTACATTTGTATATTATCTTCATTATTTATCATTTAGGTTGGTACTCCACATCATCGATTAATGTAGCATGGCCAACTCATCCTGATTCTGTTAAAAACCTATATAATATATAGAATATAAAATAACTAATACTATGCCTACTTGTTTCTGTTTTCTCTTATACATCACAAAACTATTTTTAACACTCATGGCTATACCAATAGCTTTCTTGACACTCAGCAGATAGTCCTCTCTAATCTCATCAGACAGTTTATAGATGTTTCCTTCTTGTCCAATCTATCACAAAGAAATGTAGTCAAGTACAAATAACACATGTTCCAATCCATGTAATTGTAGGACGAATAATACCCTTGGTTACAACTTACCTGGTATATGAAAAAATAGTTAGACATTAATACATTAATTAGAGAATAACATGAATTATGATGTATCAATATTATCAGCAGCGCATAATATCTGAAGTAAATAATCTCAAATCTCTCGAGATTTACCCCTAATATTACAGATGACAGAGGATATCTATCTTCATATCATGCATGCATCGATATATTATGCATCCCTGATACTATTACCAAATGAACTAGTTAGTGCAAATGCAGATTATTAGAGTGGGTACAACTAGTAATGACTTTACCATCAAAAATACTATAAAATGTCACCCCTGGGCTATGGAAACATTTAATGAAATGACATATACCCTGTCGGGGTCAATAAGTTACATTATTTCATCTATGATTCTTACTATATTGGTATATAACTGCCGCTTCATCATGTTGCACTAGCTTAAGATGAAATATAGGACTTACTTTGAGTGGAGGTGACACAAGTTTCATTATATGGGTGACCCATGAGTCTTCCATTGGAGCAACATGCTCCGTGTCAATGCCATTGTGTATATAGTAGTAGTACCTCTGTATACACACAAAGACAAATCAATATACCCCACAAACAAATATATGGCAGAAACTAACTATGAACATGAGCTGGACAGCTGGATAACACGCCAAAGTCTAGACTTGCGCTCTTCATTAAATTTTCTATAGCTATACCATCTCTCTAAACAGCAATTAAGAATAATATAGCTGAGAGGGTCTATGTCCCCCAGGGTACTGCCGGAACGTACCCTAGTACTATCTAATATGCCAAACCGTACCTCGCCTACTCCACTAACGAGTCTAGGGAGTCGCCTACGCCTACTCCCTAACCCTAACCCTAACCATATCAAATAGTTACCAGGGTACGTTCTGGTATACGGGACCGTACCCAGGGTACGTTCCGGCAGTACCGTGGGGGCATAGACCCTATGAGCAATAATATAGTGCTATTTTATCTCCAGCAGAGATAACCTACTAAGAATCAGTGCTCATGTGAAGATAAAGAGAACTGATAAAAGTAGCCAACTGACAAAAATGCACAAATTTCTCAGTTAGTGTGGTTCCATCTTTGTTAATTCAGTATGAAAATGGAAATTCGATACATTCACATTTTCCCTTCATAGGTACATGCTCTTTATATGTTTTCCTTGTTAAACTAATAAAACAAAGTGACGAACAATAGTCAAAACATGAGTTTAATCCTGCACTCCCTAAGAGTTAAATGGTCACTGTGAAGCTGTTCCTTACAATGAAGTAGAAGGGATATAAAGTGAATCACAAATTCTGCAGTAAAATCACAAAATAGAATATTAATTGGTATTAATTACACTAGAACGTAGAACTATAGTAAAGTTCTGAAACAAGTAATGCAGGGCTTATCATTATTATTATTATTATTATTATTATTATTGTTGTTGTTGTTGTTGTTGTTATTGTTGTTGTTGTTGTTGCTTTTGTCGTTGTTGTTAAGTAACCATTATACCAGCCCTACTGCACTTGTAATTATTCTGATGCTGCTTGCTAGATCCAAATCGCCACAAATCTTGCACACACTCAAAAACGTGTGCATGAACACACATGAACGTGCATTTGTTAAATACAATTGGAATTCCACTTATATCCTAAGACACATTTGATTGAGAGACATTACTAGGGTTTACTAGAATCCCACCACTCCACCACAGAGTCACCGCAGTAGACGTTAGATGAGCGCTGTCGCTCTGCGGCACTTGTTTTAATTACTGCAATAGTATCAGCAATGATATTTCAGCCATCGCTATACTATCGCAATAGTAAAATTGTGCCCAATTGTCACCCCTGTCTGTTATTGGGATGGCCCAAGTACCATTGGTATTAATTGGGACTAAGATAAAATATTGCTTGTTTCCCCTTTACCGACCGACTCGCCAAAACGCCGCTACTCGACACATTTTATTGGCCGATTAAAACAAAACAAAAATTATTTCGTTTCGCCAAAAAAAAAATTCAAATTCGTTCCGCAAAAACATATACACAAAACAGAATATACAATATCAGGCATGAAAATTTTCCGCATTTCCGCGGATTTCCGCTTTTTTCCCGATCCCAGAATTGTTTTCGCGTTTTCCGTTTTTTTTCGAGTTCACGTGCAGCATTCGTAATCTACCACGGCATATATGTACATGCAGGCGCACGGTTTATCGAGCGTCTACTGCGGCTGGCAGCAAGCTAGACTGGTACCCGGTCGACAGTTCCACACGCTACACTAACGTCAGTGTAGTGAAGGATATATGCCGGAGTGAAGGTGGCGAACGGGTACCAATCTAGCAGCAAGCCACCTTTATTGTTTTTGCCAAAGGGTAGACTGGTATCCGGCCTCACGCTCTGCGACAAACAGTTCGGTCGTGAACCAGTCTAGCCAGAGGTGACCTTCCAGTGTACCCTGGGTTGCACGCTTGAAACAAACAATTTTTTAAGGGTGGCCTTGCTGTGTATCTGATTGATAGCCTTGTAACAGTTCTAGCCACTAATCAGCATACAGCCAATATTGGTGAATGCATGAGTACAAAGTTCTCGGGCTACGTGACTTTACCCTGGACCTGTACCTCCTAATCTTGAATAGCAGGCCTTAAATTGGTCTGTCATCGTGAGTAAGCCAACTTGCACGCATAAATGGTTGCATACTTTCGTGATATCTCATAGTATGTTTGTAACTTTCAGTCGATATCTGCCATAATGTATGACTGTGGAAAACTATTTCTAATAGCAGTTCATAAACATTTTATATTCATAACATTTTTTACCATCAGAAATAGAATCACGATGTGTGTATATCTAATTTATATATATGTATGAGTGTGTGTATGTGTTTTTTTATTTACATTTCAGATTACCTAGTTGTGTAGCAGCTATAAAGATTTGGTTACTCTGTGCTAATTATGGCACTACATGGAAAGGTGTGTCTGGTGACAGGGGCTACTCGAGGAATAGGCAGAGGAATTGCCCTTCAGCTGGGGGAGTCTGGAGCTACTGTTTATATCACAGGTATGTTGACCGTCCGTCCGTTTGTTCGTCAACGTTTGGCTATGGTCAACGATAACTTGAGACGTGAGAACCGTTTGACCCACATGTTTCAAATTGCATACAGTTGTTACTCCTATGGGAGAGATGTGAACGTCCTATTTTGGAGCACGCAAATTGACCTACTTTTGAGCCACGCCCACTTTTTGTCAAAAATGGAAATGGCCATAAGTCAGTTCAGGTTCAATGGATTTTGCTAATTTTTGGTATGTGAATGAATAAGGACTGGCCCCCAAAACATATCACAAGGGTTTTGATTTTTTTTTAATTATGCAAATTAGGTAGATTTTGGCAATATCACTAGGCATTTCAGTGTCTGCCTACAGTCAATGATAACTCGAAAACCGTTTGACCCACATGTTTCAAACTGCATACAGTTGTCACTCCTATGGGAGAGATTAGAATTTCCTATTTTGGAGCACACCAGTCGACCTAATTCGAGCCAAGCCCACTTTTTGGCAAAAATGAAAATGGCCATAGATTCATTCAATTTGTAAATTTTGGTATATGTGAATGTATAAGGCTAGCCCCAAAACAGTTGTTACTCCTGTGGGAGAGATGACAACGTCCTATTTTGGAGCACGCCAGTCGACCTACTTTTGAGTCATTCTAAACTGCGTTTTTTGGGGGGGTTTGCAATTTTGTAGTACATAGGTTACTAGAAAGTACTTATTTTATGCTAAGAACAATCAAGGAATTGATTTAGAAGAACTTTAGTATAGTACCACTAAATAATGTTAAAACTGCGATGACTAAACTGCGCGTTTGCCTTGTTGGCACTCGCTCATTTGTGTACTTTTTAGCTCATCTGACGAAGACGGATGCAGCTTGTAGAATCGCATGATTGTCCGTGCGTCCGTGCGTGCGTCTGTCTGTCCGTGCGTGCGTCAACAGTTGGGCACAAACCTTAACCGCTCGACGTACGGTGACGATATTTGGGACGTGGGGGGGGGATCGTAAAAAGGACTCAGGATGACAAATTTGGGGGTCAAGGGTCAAAGGTCAAGATGTGTAAACGGAGGGGGAATATTTCCCCCTTAACTTAAGGTATAGGAGGAAATACGGAATTGCGGCACAAATCTTTGCGTGCGTGCGTGCGTGCGTGTGTGTGACGTGTGTGTGGTGTGTGCGCGCCCCCGCGAGTGTGTATTAGCTACTGTGCTTGTGTCTACATTTGAGGAAACAGCCCTGGAAAAAAGTCGCCCTGGAAAACGTGGAAAAAGAGCCCTGGAAAATGAAAAAGTAGCCCCCGAAATTTTGGGGGGGTTTGCAAAAAGAGTCCCGGAAAATAAAAAATACTTTTTTTCACTGTACCGGACCGTACCCAGGGTACGTTCCGGCAGTACCCTGGGGGACATAGACCCTCTCAGCAATAGTATGTAGTAATACCGTACTAATAGTATTGTCGTGCGAGACTACTCGAATATTATACTTGCGGCCTACAGTGATACTTGAAATTTGAATCGTCACTCAGTAGGTATCGCCTAGTAGTACAGTAGTAAGTAGTAGTAGTACAGTAGTAAGTAGTAGTAGGGATGGGAATATTTTGTCGTACTGGCACGCTCATTGTGTGTGATTTCAGATTGCAACTTTTTCCTTAATTCCAGGAAAAAGTTATGCTGTCGCTCTATCATCCCAGCGTTGCCCGTGACCCAGTACATATTTAGTAATGAACTTGCCCCACACGAGTTAAACAATCCTGCGCCCCCCTCGTACATCAATCAATGTCGCCCTAGCCAGGCATGACTCGCAGCTAGGGCCTGCACATACCTCCCAAATCCCATTGGTTGATACAAATCACGTGCCTGAAACTCCTGTTTTATGGTGCATTGTGAGCCTAACCCTGACCCTAACCCTAACCCTAATTAAAATTTAATTAAAAAAATTAAAAAAAAATGTAATTGTTGTAAAAATTATTTGTTGTTATTAAATTGTTGTAAATAAATCATGTAAATATTTGCGTTAATTGGGAAAAAATAGTTTAATGAATAAAGATAGCAAAATACAGAAAACAGGAAAATAATTAAAAAACAGATGGGATTCGATTCAAAGACCTTTCAGCTGTGACGCCAGCGATGTACGCATTTATCCAATTATCCAATCTCATCCCTGCATCAGGACATCACTACCTATTGGTTTCCAGAGATATAGTGAATTTAGTGACCATGTTTTGGGTTAATTTTCTCAACCGTGTGTTACGGATACCATATTAAAACTGGACACACTAAACTGAAAGCCCACATGTTTAAGATCGGGGCAAGTGATAGTCCCCTATGCGACTGTGGCCTCGCCAATGAAACCGTGGAACACAAGTTATTACATTGCTCACGACTCAAGGTTAGCAGGGAGAAGATGACTGACACGATCGAACTGGGGTACGTGTAGACCGAATAATTCTGTCCCATATAACCTTTTTTATATTTTGGTGAGGGTTATTGGTGAGGGTATAGTACCAATAACCCTCACCAAAATATAAAAAAGGTTATATGGGACAGAATTATTCGGTCTAGGGTACGTGAAGACCAACACCAACCCAAGCCATCGGTCTATTGACATAGCCACCCTTACTGGGGAAAACAGGAATCTTACACCAGAGATGGATGCCACCATCAAACAGGCCCTCTCCAGATTCCTGTCTGAGTCCATCCCAGTAATTTAGCCACATACACGGCCGTTGTTACCAATTTTTAAAAACTACAACAACGAATTACTATGAGGAAACACCGGTAGCTAATGATACAAAGAGGGTTTACATTGTGACCATGACCTCGTGAAGTAGGAGGATAAACGAATATCGGAATAACAACAACAATAGTGCCAGTGTAGCTATAACGATACAAAAAGGGTAGGCCCCTATAATACTAGGGGCTACATTGTGACCATGACCTCGTGAAGCAGGAGGATAAATGAATAACAACAACAACAACATAATAATAATTAGTTAAATACTGTAGTGTATATTGCAAGGCACTTACCTTCACTTGTTGTCAGACATCGTGCAAAGCGTCAAGCTTTGTGTTTCCATAGATACAGCAAATGTCTCGACGACGAATGACATTGCTTATTACTGCAGTAAACGGCGGCAGCGAATCAAAAATTGGTTCTCTTCCGACATTGTGTTCCTGTCATTATTCCGCCGTAAATATGCATTCTATAATTTGTAAGTATACATGATATTAACCTGATTTTGATAGTGCACAGATATTATTACAGCATATCAGGAGAACAATAACCTCACTCTGGTACTCTTTTAATTCTAGGGTAATGCTGGGTAAACCGGCGTACGTAAACTTAAAGTTATCCGGGTTTAAATCAACAAACAATCCAATGAATCCATCATCTACCGGTGAATACCGGTAGCGGTATCAATTATCATTCAATGGATTCAAGCTTTGCCTTAGCTCTACTCTAAGTCAAGGAGCTACATATAACCTACAGGAGCTACAGGAGTACAGGAGCTATATATCTTATATGTAGCTCCTTGCTCTAAGTCTCTAGACTCTAGTAACTATAGCCCGCGTACAGTTGCCGCTGGCAGTACAGTTGAGTTGGCACCACTATGTTGGCTAATTTAAAGGCATAATTCGACCATCGATTATGCAAAGTTGACGAATGCTACAGTAACTGGCACCTTGTGTAGTTAATAAGTACATTACCTTATAGCCAAACGCGTATTAGTTTGTCCAATATCACTGCT
>NW_014577331.1:79877-84854 GCF_000485595.1 Priapulus caudatus | reverse complement strand
GTTAGACAACAGAAATTACCAAATCGTCTAGATTTTTGCAAATTTAACTAACGTAAAAACATTTTTATCAGGTGAGAGTTTGAGGATATATTTAGTAACGTTAGTTCTTACTTTTAATGTAAAAAAAATGGCAATTTTTTTTTACAAATTTTACCATGGAAAATTCGTGACGTAGTCCCTTTAAGGCAGTTGAGGCACGTGATTTATATCAACCAATGGGATTTGGGAGGTAGGCCCTATGCAGACCCTAGCTGTGAGTCCAGGCATGTACACAGCTGTGCCACACACTATGCGCGCAGGGTAAAAAATACACGGGAGCGATGAGCGATTCGCTCTTCAAACCTCCGAAATCACTCCCGTGAGGTTCAAAATAGCTCCCGTAAAAATTTTGACGACAGCTATTTTTCCCACAGACTGAAAAAGAGCTCCCGTGAAAAAAAAGTATTTTTTTTCCTGGCGCAGGCGTTCTAATAATAAATATGTAATTGTAAATGTTGGTGACACGGGTGTCGCGGGCTGCTTGTTTTGGTGACCTTTGAAAATGTATTGTGAGAATGTTGTGCAATAGCGTCCTGGCTTAAAGCATGTTAGGAATGTTTGAAATTTGAGTCAATAAACTTTTGAGTTAACACTGTGAGCACACTCGGCACAGTTGTCTTTTTTCCTTAATCGATTATTTATTTTCATAATCAAGCGCTTATAGTCAGTTGCTGCTAACGACTGACTTTCAATTATAATAGATCATCAGGACATCACTACCTATTGGTTTCCAGAGATATAGTGAATTTAGTGACCATGTTTTGGGTTAATTTTCTCAACCGTGTGTTACGGATACCACTGAGTGTTCGATGAGCTTTCTGCTAACATGTGTGTACAAAGCAGAAAGCATGTATTGATTGTTGTAAGGGCAGGCACCTGATTGTTTCATATTAATGGAACAAAGTGCTGTCTCATGTTGAGCATGTTGGGAAATGTGTATAGGGGTGACATAACATAGCAACACTTGATGTATCACTTATCATAACTTGCCCGATTCTGTATCTATTTAACTTCTTTTGTATGAAGCAGCTTGCCTTGACATAGTTATATGACTACTGTGCCCAATATTATTGTGGGTTAGCTTCTATAAGCACTGATATATGTGCAGTATCATGAAAGAGAGACAGACACAGAAAATAACTAATAATTATGGGTCTACATGTATTCATACATTCACACCACTAGAGATGGTATGTTTCCGCACCTAAATATGCCTGAAAATCATTACCGACACTTCCGCTGTTGTTATAAATAATTGGACTAGTTACTGATCATTTACATGTGCTTCACTAAAATAGTTCACTTGCTATGCACGAGTATGGAAATGAAGCAGCAAGCTAGGTTATTAGTCCATTAAATAATATGAACAATATTGAGTATATGAGTCTTGATGCTATACACAACATAATACAAAATTTCATAATGCATCAACAGCAGGGTGCGAAATTAACGTGAGTCCAGAGTCAAATACTCCCTGATTTGACATATGCAGGAGTCCGTGTGACTCCCTGAAAATTTTGCTATATTAACTATAGTTCGTTCCAGAGCACGGCCTCGCAGAATTACCGTATTTTTCCAGTAAAAGTCCAAAGAAAATTTGGCAGATGTGCAACCGCATTAATCTTCCAAATGAGCACATGCGTTATTGTGAATATCTTTAATTTTGAACTTCAGACTGCGGACTCCCTCATTTTGCTGCGGACTCCCTCTTTTTGAGGGCAGGGAGTCCTTTGGACTCCAACGGACTCCCTTGTTCAAAAGTTAATTTTTACCCCTGAATAGTATCACAATCTCTGCTAGACAATCTACACGCTCTGCGACAACCAGTCTAGCCAGAGGTGACCTTTCAGTGTACCCTGGGTTGCACACTTGTTCTTGCGTGTGGACGTACATGTATTCTATTCTATGGATTCTATCTATGGATTCTATTCTACAGATCCTGTTTCGGTATGTGTTCTGCTATATGGAATGATGTAGTCCCAAATGTGTTCACATACACGCCGAACAGTGGAATGCACAGGGATGGTATCAGGAACCTTCTCAAAGAATGTTCGTTGGATCGTGTATGAAAGTTGCCACGAGATGGCGCGTACGTTTAAGTGTCTTCAGATTAAGATGGAAGCTCCCATCATACGTAGTAGCAACAACTATTTGAAGACAGAATAGGTAACGCACTCATCCATTTACCTACGCAAGCCTACAGGCTGCAAATTGCAATAGAGAGCTGCCACCTGTAACAATTAACGCAGGCAAAAACTGCACCAACAATGCACTGGCAGCAGCCACTGGCAGTGGCATACGTTACATGTAACATACTGACAGTACAGAATGACATAGAAATTATACGATTTAAGGACATACACTTCTTTAAACCAATTTAGCTTTTGAAATTTCACTGTGACATTGTAGCCTCATACATCCAGGCATGTATAGATTCTACTAGCAAACCCGGCAGTCAAATTCTTCTAACAGACAGTCAACAAATCCAAGTTAACCCTCCTCTTGAGGTCAAAGGATTAGCCGACACTTACTCTCTCGCTATGTCAGCAGAAGGGATTTCATGTCCTTTCAATAAAGCCATAAAATGCTAGGTCACCGCTGAAACAAAAGTTTTTCAATCGCTCCGTCAGACGAGTCCTCAGTAAAATGTCTAAAATCTGCACTGTGCCACCTGACCTTTGGCTGTGACCTCATTTTCGGCACGAGTGATGGCTTTTCCTACCATGATGCTATATCCGACTATCACGAGCCTAGGCTGAGCCGTTTAGATTGTGCGCAATTCTGCATTTCTCCTATACCTTAAGTTAAGGAGTGAATGTTCCCCCTTCTTTACACTCTTGACCTTTGACGCTTGTGACCCCAGCCTTCACATCCCAACTCGTTTTCGATTACCCCCCACGTCCCGAATATCGTGACCGTACTCGAGCGCGTAAGATTTGTGCCCAACTGTTGACGGACGCACCACGACGCGACGACGATCATGCGATTCTACAAGCTGCATCTGACTATGTCAGATGAGCTAAAAATACGGCAATACTATTGTGATACTATTCAGGGGTAGAAACTAACTTTGAACAAGGGAGTCCGTTGGAGTCCAACGGACTCCCTGCCCTCAAAAGAGGGAGTCCGCCAGCAAAATGAGGGAGTCCGCAGTCTGAAGTTCAAAATTAAAGATATTCACAATAACACATTGCTTATTTGGAAGATTAATGCGTTGCACATCTGCCAATTTTCTTTGGACTTTTACTGGAAAAATACGGTAAGTCTGCGGGGTGCTCAGGAACGAACTATAGTTAATATCAGCAAAATTTTCAGCAGTCACACGGATTCCTGCATATGTCAAATCAGGGAGTATTTGACTCTGGACTCACGTTAATTTCGCACCCTGCTCGATTGATGCATATAAATTTTGTATTATGTTGTGTATAGCATCAAGACTCATATACTCAATTTGTTTCATATTATTTAATGGACTAATAACCTAGCTGTGGCTTCATTTCATACTCGTGCATAGCAAGTGAACTATTTTAGTGAAGCACATGTAAAATTATCAGTAACTAGTCCAATTATTTATAACAATAGCGGAAGTGTCGGTAATGATTTTCAGGCATATTTAGGTGCGCGAAATATATCTCTAGTGTGTGAATGTTATGAATACATGTATGTAGACCAATAATTATTAGTTATTTTCTGTGTCTGTCTCTCTTTCGTGATACTGACAGTATATCAGTGCTTATAGAAGCTAACCACAATATATTAGGGCACAGTAGTCATATAACTATGTCAAGGCAAGCTGCTTCATACAAAAGAAGTTAAATAGATACAGAATCGGGCAAGTTATGATAAGTGATACATCAAGTTTTGCTATCTTATGTCACCCCTATACACACTTTCCCAACATGCTCAACATGAGACAGCACTTGCTTCCATTAATATGGAAACAATCAGGTGCCTGCCCTTACAACAATCAATACATGCTTTCTGTTTTGTACACACAGTTAGCAGAAAGCTCATCGAACACTCAGTGGTATCCGTAACACACGCGTATTAAAAATTAACGCCAAAACTGGTCACATAATTCCTATAATCTCTGAAACGCAATAGTTAGTGATGTCTGATGCAGGATGGAATTGAGATAATTGGATAAATGTGTACATCGCTGGCAGTCACAGGCTGAAAGGTCGTTTGTGATCGAATCCCATCTGTTTTTTAATATTTTCCCTGTTTTGATATTTTGTCATAGTCTTTATTCATATACTATTTTGTTCCCACATTAACGCAAATCTTTACATGAATTTATTACATCAACATTTAATAAACAAACTAATTTTTAAACAGAATTACATTTTTTTTTAAATTTTTAATTTAAATTTTAATAGGGTTAGGGTTGAGGGTCAGGGTAGGCCACACTTGCACATAAAACAGAGTTTACAAAGATGTGATTTGTATCAGACCAATGGATTGTGAAGTGTATTGCCAGGCCCAGGCTGCGCAGTCATATGCCTGGCTTGGGGCAAATTGATTGCATCTGTACAAGGAGGGCGCACATGTTTAACTCGTGTGGGCAAGTTCATTACTAATATTGTACTGGTACGGGCAACGGCATAGAGATTGAAAGAGGCGACAGCATAACTTTTTCCTGGAATTAAGCAAAAAAGTTTGCAATCCGGAAATCCAACACACTGAGAGTGCCAGTACGACAAAATATTCCATCCCTAACTACTACTTACTAATGTATATCTAGGTAGTAGCTACCTATACTACTAGCGAACCTCTGAGTGAGCATTCCAAATTTCAAGTATATGTATAGGCCGCAAGTAATATTCGAGTATCTCGCACGACAATAACTATTAGTACAATATTACTACATACTAATTATGTATTAGTACAGAACTACTTACTATTAGTCATGCATGAGTGAATTGGCGATTGGCAGGG